>NC_060169.1:2199925-2216414 GCF_021292245.1 Micropterus dolomieu | reverse complement strand
CACATTTCCTGTCTCTGTCCTCTCTGAAATAAAGGCCCCAAAAAGAAACTTAAAGAGAAGTCTCTCCCGAAACGTCTTCAAGAGTCTTCATCCAAGTCCAGCCGGATGAAGAGACTGAATTAGACTGTCGTCTCATTTAACGTATTTCATTTTCTTTACTATCGTAGAACAGAAAATGAAAATCTTTTTGGCTTGTGTTAAATACTGACCTTATTTCAGCCATCTAACCAAAAACCCAGCGACTTGGAGAGGAGGTGACCGGATTTTCAAACCTTGTTCGTTAAAATGATCTTTTTAAGAGTCATTTCGTTCATTTGAACTAGGCTGATTATTGCGGTGCTGCAGCCCTCTAGTGGGCGATGTAAAAAACAGCTGGCTGGTTGGTTTGCTTTAATTAACAAAGTATAATGCACAAATTCACCTCGTGATCTTTCTCTCTCATTTTTCTATAAAGCCCCATGGGGCCACAACCAAATTCACAATCTTTATAAAACCAGACCAGCCATATATATGTATATATAATAATAATTACTATATATCTCTAAAGTGCTCATTCATACAGCAGCCTAACGTCCCTATCCATGAGGAACATCTATATATTAACATCAGATTTGCGGGGAATATATTGAAGTAATAAGCTTGACACACTATATGAATAAAACAAACTCTTATTAAAATTCAACCAATTTAATAATAATCTGGATAAAACCTCCAGGTTCTTAAAATAACTCCAACATAGTTTGGCAGGTCTGGATGCAGAATGGGTCACATCAGGTCCGGATTCTGCTGACAGAGAGAAACAAACATGAGCACATCGCTCTCATACACTGCACGGCTCTGTTGATAAATAAAAAATTACGTTGCGTTCTCTGGTGGACCCGGATCAGCTGTTAGCTGTAAACACACCACAGGGCTAACGCTAACGTTGCTGTGTGGCTGTGTTTTAATGTTTTAATGACCGGGTCCCTTTGTTTTGGAGAGGAGACGACCTCTGAGGTAATTCGGCTCCCAGTAGAACCCTGTCAGAGAACTGAAGTGGACCCAGAACAACTCTCATCAGCTGTTAGCTGTAAACACTAGCAGGACTAAAGTTACGGTGCGGCTGTGTTAAAACTATAACTTAGCATAACATCACTGCGCTGTAATAGCGTTATGCTTTGTTAAATGTCACATAATTAACAAAATAGATATGTAGCCGTGTGACGGCAGCTGCAGGGGCTACTCGTTCCTCCTGACCTGTCCGTTCTTTGACCAACACTATCTCCTGCAGCACTCCACAGGGAACCAATCGAAACGCAGATGATGTCATTATTCTATTTCCATTTCACGGTGCAATCAGTACTTTACTTGTATGTCTGAAACAGTTATCTGTTTCCACTTTAAACTCACTTTCATGTTTCTGAGTTCTGCAGTCTGAAAATGTTGAACAAACTTAACACGAAGTCCATGATAAAGGTTTCACAGTCTAACCAGTAAAAAGTGGCTGTTGCTGTGGTAACCCTTAGCTGTTGTCTCTGCAGGTCAGTCCAGTAACCACGTCTACTGGGAGCAGCAGCACAAACAGCTGCTGCAGAGTCTGTCTCCGGCGCTGCTCCAGGACTACGGCGAGGACTACGTGACCGAGACCAAGGAGCTGTTCCAGAGCTACGCCCGCCAGGCCAACCCCGACTTCAGCCCCGTCGTCGACTCCATTGTGCAGGCGTTGCTGTCGCCGCAGCCGCAGGCGCGTTACTTTGCGGGGCCCGGCGTCGGCCTCATGTACTTCATCCACAGCTACTGCCCCTTCAGCGTCAGCAACCGCTTCCTCCAGAAACTGTTCGTGAAGAAGAAGCTGATGCCGCTGGCTCTGAGGAGGCAGTCGGGCTTCGACCTGAACCTCAGCCTCCACAACAACAACAACAACAACAACGAGGAGGAGGAGGAGAAACTCAAGTAGCTGTGCGACAGTAGGAACATCCTGTTGGTGTGACCCTGCAGAGATAGAGGACCACTTCTGTAACGCACTCATAGAGCTGTTTCCTGTCCTTTTGTATGTGGTGTTTTAAACTGTTGAAGGGATCATAGAGAGGCACCAAAATGGTTTCTGTTTGTTTCGGCATCGTCTGGCCTCGTGACCCCCACCCCGTGAGCGGCGAGGACACAGCTGGAGGTCAGGGGGCGGGGTCTGGTTGATCAGAGAACACCTCCGTCAGCGAGATCAGCTGTGCTGTACCCACTCCAAGAGTCACACTGACTTCATGTGCCTTCATCACACAGAGAATCAGAAGAGAGAAGAGATGGAGGATCAGTCGGACGCTGCAGCAGCTCGTTTTTAAAGCAAATATCCAGAAACTTCTTCCGTGTATGTAATTACACTCTAGCCTTTTAGCTTGTTATAATCATTTCTTACTAACTTCATTTTGTTGAGGCGCAGTGACATCATCAGTCACCATTCAGCCAAATGGTTCAGTGTCTTGCTCAAGGACACTTCAACAGGAGCCGGGGGATCAAACCAGGAACCATCCAATTACCAGACGACCGCTCTACCTCCTGAGCCACGCCACCCCGTATTTCAAAGGGTTTAAACTCCGGGTGTCGACTCTGCTGCTGTCACATTAAAGTTTTTACACGACGTGAGAGGGCGAAAACGTAGCTCTCGTATAGCTTCCCGGGTCGATCACCTGGTCAGACCTCCTGAAATATTTCTACCTGGACGCTGGGTGATGCAGTGACCACGTGTAAGGCTCCATATTAAAAGCTGTGTTAGCGTAGCTTTTAGCTCAGACATCTTGACTGACTGATGCTGTCACTCAGACCTCAACAAAGATCTCATGGCAAAAATAAAAGCTGCTGTGAAAAGGTAGATTCTTGATTAAAAGGCGTCATGAAACAGCCGGTCGGCGTCGTGTAAAATCAGGAGCCTTGAAACGCTCTGAGAAATGAGCTGCTGTAGCGACGCCTCCGTCCGTCAGCCACCAGATATCTCTGACAGAATATATTTCCAATCGTGATTCTGTTTGTTTTCTGTAAAGTAACAGCCTCTACATATAAAACCAGATCATCCACTTCTTCTGTTTTGGTTTGGTTTGACTATAAACCACGAAAACATTTTTCTAAATGTGTCCAATGAAACAGAAAAACTAATTTCTCTGCATATTCAGGATCTTTGAATGTTAGTGACCTTGTGTTTTGAGGATTCAGTGTATGAAAGGAAATGAAGCATGTAGCAGTCATTTTATCCGCTGTGATGAATCCAACATGGGTCTGTTTGTTGTGGTGCAGATAAAACTCATAAACGCACAAAAGTCAGAAAGCCAATATTTTGAGAATATATTTGCACATGTTCAGTGTGTGTCTCATCAGATTCACCTCCTCCAACATTATTAGTATTCTGTTTGTATTTCTGCCCATTTTTTGTTTTTGAATCAAACTATTTATGGAGTCTCTTCTTTTATTATCATCACTTAAACTGTGAATTTTGTATTTTGCAAAAAAATGTAAACAACAAAAATATGATCACTTGGTTCTTTGATAGAAGTAAAGTTGACTTTTTCAGACTTTGCTGTTTGTGTGTTTCTGTTTGGTTGTCAAACATGTTCACTGTCATCAACGTCTCAAGACTTATCTAACCAGCGCTGAGGTCTGGTTAACCTGTAACTTCCTGCTGCCAGTAGGTGGCGTTATTTAGGCACGTGGGACTCTTTATCAAACAGGCGAAGTTTGGGGCAGATTTGACCACGTACAGTCCGGTTACACACCACTTCCTGTTCAGACTGTCTTGCCCAGAAAAACATCACTACGACCCATATCAATGTTTACTGTGGCAGCGCCCTCTAGTGGCCGTACGACTGTAGCAAAGGAGGAAGTCTGGTGATGTGTTATAAATAGCGAGAAAGTCCGTTTGTAAGGAGGTGGATGGACGGGTCAAACCAACCCAGGATTTTCAGTCAGGCGTTCGAGTCCCACGTGAAACCAAGTAAACAGTAAGTAATTTAGATTTATTAGTTAAATAGTGTTAGTGAGTTCTGTCACATGTGAAGTCACGTGATCACTGATGAGATGTACATATTTTAACCCAAACCATAATGTTTAAATGGTACAGGAAATGCTGTGTAGTTTTGGGAGACATGTATAAACAACCTCAGGCTGGAGGACTCGTACCTGTTTCATGGACAAACATGGAAATTCGACCCCACACCAGGGCTACGTCGCTAAACAACTTTTCAACGTGAAGGTTTTTAGACAGTGCGCCGTCGAAATCTATAGTTGATCAGATTAATTCGCACTAATTCAGCGAGATTACGACATGCTGCTGAACCCCCAACGCATTCTCATCTCAGTGCGTCATAACTGACGCTTTCAGACAGCGTGACAAAGGGTAAGGGTTTTACGCTAAAGGTACCCTTCAGCGGCCGTATGAAACTTCCCCGTTTGGTACGTTGCAGCAACACAAAGGAGGATAACCCTACCTGGGATAGCCGGTTGACATGCATACAGTCGGTGACCTAGATTTAGGTACTAACATTTCTGATGGTTGTGGTTAGGGTAGGGGCTTCAGGGGGCTGTCAACACCTTTAACATGAACGCGGCTAGCTGACTCATACAGACGCTTCTGGAAGCATCTTATAGAGACGCACCCGGTGCATCTCACACACGCCCTAAAGGGTACCTTTAGCGTCAAATAACGAAGTTTTGTCACTTTTTCTGAAAGCATTGGTATTGGATGCCCTGAGATGAGAACGGTCTGGAACCCCAGGAGGACAATACGTTACTGATCTGATCTCATCCTCCTCTCTACTGTCAGCCATCTAATAAATATTTAACAAGAGAAAAAGATCAACATCCCACAACACACATCATCGTTCCCTCCGACTACACTAACAGATTGGATTGCTTTATTGATGGATTTGATGAGTTTATTCTTCCCACATCTGCCCTGGAGATTTAGAGGGGACTCTAAGAAAAACATATATTGAATCATCTGTAGCCATCGTTGGTTTCCCTTCAGTATAAAAGGTGAACGTCGGCTCACCTGTGTTTTGTACCTGAGACGTTGCTGCTGTTAGCGTTAGCTGGATCTGGGGCGTCATTGCTGCTGGGAGAGCGCGACACGTTGAACACGGTGAAGCGTTCCTTCAGATTCACGCCGTGTCGAAGGAAACGCTTCGTCATGTCGGAGCTGCTTCCTCCCTCGCACCGAACATCCTGACTGCAGCTGTTGCAGTTTTGTAGTGAAGCTAAGTCAAACTTTGGAGCGTTTGCAGGACTGGAACCGGAAGGATTCTCTTCTTCACCCTTTGTTGATGCAACACATGAGGTGACGTTAGGTCGGCGTAGCAGCTGCTGGCAGATCAGAGACACTTTGATGGACTGTAAAATGCTCACTGCAGTTCAGTCAGGAGCTGAGACATGCAGAAAGTTAGGAACTGAGAAGCAGAATCCAAACGCACAGGTCTGATCCAATCATCGGTAACTTGGGCCCGGTTCTCGATCCCCAACCCTACTGAGAACATAACTGAGCTCTCTCTGAGTATCTGAGGCAGCAGGACGGAGTATGTTGGTCTGAGTCAGAGTAAACTTCATCATGGTGATGAAGGAACATGAGGCTCACTGATGGTTTAATAGTTTCTGTGGCTCAGAGGAAGAAGAGACATCAGGCTGAGACACGCATGACTCGTTAGGGGAGACTGCTGGTTTCAGTCTGTACATGATCATCAGACTTTTCCTTTAATTGAATCGTCCACGTCTCTACTGACATGGACCAGCACGGTGCCGCCACCCACAGGACAGACCCGGTGTGTGTCGGCATGCAGACGAGCACCGTTTCAATCTGGGCAGAGAGACGAGTCCAAATGTTCCCCTTGATTAAAATAATTGACCCCCCAGCACCAAGCCAAGTGATGGAAATAACTCACATTGTTTAAAGCTCTGTGGGAAACCATCACCGAGTCACTGAGTTTAATCTCACTCACTCAACAAGAGGAACACAATTCCCCACAGACCACTATGATTTATTAGCACACACTCTGCTCTGCTCTCGCCTCACTTGACCCGATTCTGCTAAGAACAGAAAAACGCTGATGATAGTTAGAGGTTTTTGTGAGTCAGCTCCTCTGACGTGGCTCTGATTCAGCTGCTACATGTGCTGCATGTTCTGTCCCAATAAACTACATTTTATTTCTGGGTTTGTTTTAGTGACAAATAAAGTTAATACGTGCTACTTGTCTGAAGCTATCGTAACATCAGTGGCGGCCGACCGATATGAGTTTTTCACTGGCTGATGCCGATATTTAGAGAACAGGATATATAATGCAGATATCAGAACACAGAAAAGTCCTGTATGATCCATTGTTCCTGAAGAGAACAGTCTACATGGTTCAGCCAGTAACGTGCTGTTCTAGGTGTTTATTAATGAATGAAACAGAAACTTTGGGTTCTGCTGTAGCTTTCAGAGCGTGGCTAGAGATAAAAGGTTACAGTTTGTCAGACGTCATTCAGCTGCATTATAATCTACAGTAGTAGACTGGTATCTAGTATCGGCCTGCTGAGCGCAGGTATCAGCCCATCCACTCACCATCAGTCAGCTGACGTAACACTTGGTCCTCCTAGTTGTGTTGTGGCTTCCCCCTGCCTCCAGCCATTGTGCTAATGCTAAGCTAATGACATGAAACCAATCTTCTCTCTGGAGAAAACAGAACAGGATGTCCCAAAACGTTGAAATGAAAGAAGTTGTGAGTTATTGAAACATGAATGAGATGTGACAGTTTCATGAAGAGACCAGAGGTTCACTCAGTTCATCTGTAACAGAGACTCCTCGTGTGTTGGCTGCAGAGATCTGCTGCTCTTGGCTCTGGGTGAATGTGGGACGCTGCATGAGCTCATTCCTCCTCTCTGCTCCTACTGAACTTATTACATCACCTGCTGCTCTGCTCTAATAAAGAAGAGATCATTCAGAGGGCTCTGGCAGAACGGAGGCCCGACAGAACAGTTTCACAGAGTATCTGTGTGCAAAGGTAAATTCATTTATTAATAATATCTTACAGCAGTGCAGGAGAACGACTCCTACATTAGAAGACACTGAACAAAAGCAGCTGGTGAGTTTGGAAACAGTTAAGATTCACTTCAGATGTGCAACAAGTTCAGACTTGTATTTACGTGTGTAATAATAATGCTTAAAATAAACTGTTAAACAGCCTTTTCTGTAGAAACTTGTAGAAACAATATGACCACATTGTTATGACCTGGCTCAAAAGGCAACAACAAAAGGGAGACACACCATGGTAAACGGTTAACATATGATTATTTAACGAAAATAAGCCAAATTAATAGTTATTATGAATTAACATAATCAAAGTTATGAGGTATGTAGTCTGTGGTTTCAGTAGTGTCTGTGCAGGATGATGGTTGCATGAATGTATGTGTGAAGGTGTTGTAATATGCAAAAACAAAATAAATACCACAAAGCAATAGTCAAACCAAAGAAAACCAAACTAAAGGGGAAACCAGGGAGCCGGCCCGCAGGGATGTCTGCCCTGGCCTCGACAGCAGCCCCTTACTGAATGAGAAGAAAGTCCCAAATACTCTACAGGGCAATTAGCAGAGGTGCCCAGAGTTACTGCAATCAGCTCTTCCTCTACAAGAGGAGAGTGAGAGTGTAAATGACAAAGAAGGTTTTAAGTGTTTCCTGTAATACTTTGTCTTTTTTTCATTTTTCCTGTTTAGCCGGAAGTTTATTTTGAAAGGACACTATACACTTGTAAGAAACGGAAATTAACAAGAGAACGAGGGAAAATGGTAGCGAAGCGGTAACTGCACCTAGAGAGAAAAAGAGAAAGAGAAGTGTTAAAATGGGGAGAGAAGTGTTACTTTAGCGCCAGTCCAGAGCGGTTACAAGGTATGTTTAGTGCTATAGTTTGTGTCTGAGTAAATTTAAGTGTATTTTGTGAAAATTGCTAACTTTCTGGTTATGTGTTAAGCTAATGCATTGTCTTATTTTCTGTCTGTAATTTCTGTTTAGCTCTTATGTTGGTCTATACATTGCTCTCTGCAAGGAAGTTCAATAAAAGTGACCATCAGTCAAGGCTGACCTTTTTTCGACTGGATAGCTACAGAGAGAGACAGGCCACACCCACTCATGATCCCACAGTCAGTAGTCATTTATTGCCAAGAAATAAGAACACTTTGGTTATAAAAGAAAGGGAAACAACACCCAAAATAAATATTAACTTCTCTTTTAGAGTTTGATCTATGACCTTCAGCATCTCTGTGAACATTAACTACGTGCTGTGGCCTCACACTAACACAGTCCTGGAGGACTAAAAACACTTCGCAAAAACATTAAAAATAAAAGGCATGTGCAAGTTCACCAGAACACACGAATCCCAGGAATGTTCAGTGGGGCAGAAACAGCAGAAACCTGCAGCAGAGGCAGGAGGGAAACTGATTCACAACAAGTCCATCTGCTATTTCAACACCTTGTCTTAACTATAGACTGTAGAAAAGGTCTTCACCAACTGCTTCACAAGCAAAGCTACCAGGATGAAAGCAGAGCTTTCTGGAGGCTCCCTGGGGCCTCCACAATCAAATCCAAGTCCCTAATGCTGCATACAGAGTTACTACTGGGTCTGCACCGTCTACCTAAACTCCATAATCCAAGCCTACGTTCCTTCTGGTCCACTGCGCTCCTCCAACGAAAGGGCGCCTGGCTCTGCCGTCCCTTCACACAAATCAACCTCAGTCCCTGTTCTCATCTATGACACCACGATGGTGGAACGAGCTACCGCACGCCATCAGAGCAGGGGCGTCCGTCTCTGACTTCAAGAAGCTCTTAAAAACTCTGCAGGGAACACTTCCTCTGATAACACCTCTAACCCCTGTCATGCACTTCCTGTGCTCTTCTTCTTCTGTCTCCTTACAAATATCCTGTATTGACTGCACTATTTGTTAACTCTTCTTTCAGGTATTTACTGCATTGATGCCTCATTGATGATCGTATGTTGTTCCTCAAATGCCTCCAAATGAGAAATGTAAAATGTAAACGTGATAAACTTGGCTCGTTTTTTTAAAGAGGTGGTATTATGGTTTTTGGCTTTTCCCCTCTCCTTTATTGAGTTATATATCTTTTTTTTGTGCATGTAACAGGTTTGCAAAGTGAAAAAGCCCAAAGTCCAGCCCAAAGGGAGTTCTCATCTACCACAGAAAACTCTGCACTGAACTGCCTGAAAACAACTTGTTTGTAGTCCAGCCGCTTCGTGACATCACAGGGATGAAAGCTAAATGCGCGTCATAGCGCTCGCCAAGCGGCTACTCCGACATGCCCTCAAAAACACTGGTGGAAAAACAGTGAGCTGCAGCACACAGCTCTCCTCTCCCTTCCAAACACTAGCTACCCTCCAGGCAGGCAGTGGACATAAAGTTGTTCCTGTGATGTAGAGACAGAGCTCAGTTAAAACTTTATGGATACAGATTAATAACTCACCGCTCTGAAACTCTCGCTCCAGTCCATGTTGCCAAGCTGGTCGGCAACACGTACGGCTGAACCCGAGCCGTTTACCAGCTTCTCGCTGACCCGCCCTACTCTGCTTCTGATTGGCTGGTAGTCCTTAACTAGGAACTGAGCATGTGCAACTCCCAACAAAGATCATTTAGAGACAAAATGTATCACTCCACAGCTAAAACGAAGCCTTCAACACAGGGTGAAAAGAGGAGCTGCAGCAATGTACAGTATGACAAAAAATATGGTGTTTTTTGAAAATTAAACCATGTAAACCTGTTCTGGTACAATCCCTAAATAGGATTTTGAACCTGACAATGAGCATAATACCACCTCTTTAAACTAAAACATTTAGTTCCAGTAGAGAAAACATAGTTTCCTCTTAGATCAAAAACATTCAAAACATAAGATACCTGGTCAACCACGAAGTTAGGAACCTTCTAAAAATGTATTAATTAATGAAATAAATTCCATCCCATGCAGGGTTTCTTTATTGTGAGCATGCGCTAAAGTGTCCTTATAATCTATTTGTTTAACAAAGGAGAAAAAAAGTCTGCAGGATGATGGGATTGACGACTTTCATATTTAACACAGTTTGCCTTCCATTTACATTTTTCTCCATATTTACATACACATTTTTAACCTATATTTACACATGAATTATTCACATCGTGGGTCTAAATGAATTTGAGCTTGGGCTACATTCACACCCTCAGAGCCCTAAATGTCAGGTATTTGTGGAAGAAAATCCTTCTCCCACAGCAGGTCTTGAACCCAGACCACCTGGGTTTAAACAGGAACCTTGCTGCTGGAACACCTGGAACAACTGGGAAGGAGCGTCAGCTGAACAGCCAGAAAGAAGCCCATCTGTCGATTTCTGCATGAACCTCCGCATCACTGACAGCTCCCACCAGGGTCCACATGGAAAAATTATATTAGCTGCAACTGGTGGAGAGATGGTCCTGATCCAGATCATTCTGCTCATCATATTTGCAATTTTTGTAAAGTTTTAAGGGTGATTAGGGTTCATTTTTGCAGGTTCCTCCCTCAGTCTGACCTTCTGTAGAATTATAGGGTAAAAATCAGCTACACTATCGTCTCCTGAACTTGGACCCAGACACCTTACATGCGAGGCTGAAGTCCTGACCACTGGACCATCAGAACCAAGAGCTCTTACTTTATTATAAATGGTTGAGAAGAGCAGCTCAACAACCAAACGATTAGAAGCTCCAAAGAACAGACAGTCCATCCATCCAGAGTTTCAACTCCAGACTGATGGAGGTGGATCTTCTGCAGTTTCCTCCCTCAGTCTGATCGTCTTCCTCTCTCTCTGGGTGTTGGTCTTCATCTGTTCTGAATATGGTCCGGTGGGGAAGGAAGCCGCCCCCATCGTGAATTTCCGCCACAGCCGACCTTCAAGGGACCGAGGAACAGCTCACTGAGGTAAGTCCAGCTAGCTGGCTTGATGAAAGCCTGCTAGCTGTCTTTCTTTGAACATTTTATTATACCAAAGAACATAAAAAAGGAAATGATGACTGTACACCAGATTTCAAAATAAAACAACTCTAATGCAGCTCTTTCTTGTTAACTGTGGGAAGCAGACCTCACTGGACATGTATGGTTACCTGGATGGGATTGGACAATATGGAGGAACGTTTTTATTAAATGTTTAGGTTTTTATTCAAGAAAATGATTTTCTTTGGTGTCTTTGGTGACAGGCGAGTTTGCGTGGGAGAGACAGAGTTTAGAAAGCAGGTATAAATTGTGGTGTACTGCTTTGTGGGTGGACCAGTAGGTGAAGGGGGGTCTGTAATGTCGCGCAGCACTTTTATGGTTGCATCTGTAATTGTTTTTTCTTGGATTACTGGCATCGTTGTCCAGCAGCTTGTAAAGTTTCACATCATCTGCAGGACAAGTAGAAACGCTGTATGTGGCTGTGCTGACTGGCTGGATGATCGATGGCTGTGGAGGGATGTGTGTCTCTGATTAACGCGTTGCATTCTGATGTTAGCCGTCCGACTGCGTCTGTATGTGATTATAAAATCCAAATGGTTTGAATCTTGGATCTAAAAGTTTAGCTGGTGTCAAAACACTTGCTGAGTGCAGAGCAGAAAATGTATCCACTAATCTTCTTGAGCAATTGTTTCCCAGCTGGCCTGCAGTTTGTTGGAAATGTGTTGAGGGTTTTGAGGGTTTCAGTTGTTGTGCACCACTCATACTGCCACCTGCTGGTAGAGAGGGGCAGCTTCCTCTGCTTTTACCCTGCGTTCACTCAAACAGCAGCACATTACAGTGGAAACCATGAACACCAGTGGTGACAGTAACAGCTCTGCACACAGTAATTACTGAGGTTAAAATATATTACCACACTGTCCAAAAGGGAGCTGAAGGCTCAGGCAGGAACAGGTTTTAGGACCCTAGTGCAGACACTTGACACGACAACATGAATTTAACTGATTTATTAACAAAAAAACAAAGGGTACAAAATGTGGAGCAGTCCGCACAAATGCAAACATGGTAATCCAACAGGTAAAGAAAATGTGCAAAAGAAAATACACATATCCAGGATGTCAGGCAGGAAAACTATGAATCCGGAAACACAATGAGGTCAGAGATGATTTAGGAAAAAGACGCCTCCCAAAGGATCCTAAAGGGACTAATATGAGGTAAGTCCGTAACGCTAAAGATGGCGCCTGTATTCACATGTCCCGCCCCTCCCGAATCGTGGTCCTCCACTGACGTCAGAGCTGAGGTCTGCGTCAGTTTCAGATGTTGTGGTAGCAGCGAGGAGCAGCTGTGTGACCAGATCAGATGCCCTGCATGGCACCAGCTGTGGTATGCAGTATGTGTTAGAAAAACGGATATGGTATATGCTGTGCATGTGTAGTGGAAGTATACCTTGCAGGGAAAACCCTGTCTAAACCTTAATTTGGGGCAAAGTCAACAAACTCTTTCAGGATTTCCTGCTGATTCATGCAAGTTTTATGGTGAAGGTGCAGTTCTGGCATGTTCTTATATATAGTTCTTATATATATATACAGTATATACATACATACTACATAAGGACTTTGCTGATATCACACAAAAGGGAATTTTCAAATTTCATATTTCAAATTCAATTTCATTTTTGTATTTATATGGCACCAATTTACAACAACATATCTCATGTTATCTCATTGTGCTTTTCATATGGAGCAGGTCCACACCGGACTCTGATATTATTTATTATTTACAGAGCCCCAACAAGCAGTGTCTCTGCTGCTGGTTTTCTTTTCACAGAGAAAATCATTATATAACACCCCCCCCCTCACAGTACATACTGTAAATGTCTGTCACATGTAAACATGATTTTACAGGATTTGAGATTTAAACCTTTATTGAGAGGGAGCCCAGAGTCAACTTCTCGTCCACTGTAAAGGAACTTGTCCTCAGCTCAATTCTTCCTCCATGTTTGGAGTGGAAACACACTTTATAAGCTCTGTTTAAGAAATCATTCTGAAGGCAAATATACTTTTTAATCAAGAAATCATTACATTATGAGTGAGATTGGGAGTCTGTGTCTGTAGCTCAGTTTGTGTGACATTATACTTTAATGCTTTTCTTTATGGTGCCAGAAGATGTGAGTTCGAATCCCACCTTCAGTAACAGCTTGAAAGTCTCACACAGCTGTGTGGTGTTTGAACTTCATGACTTTCAGCACAATGTTCAGTTCCTACTGTCTTTTTATATGTAATCACTTTTTACATGGACATCAGGGTTTCTTAAAGGTAGTTTTTTGCTGTTTGTTTCATCGAGTGCCCTCTTTTGGCGCATCGGTGGCATTTCAGGTCAGTTCGGCCTAAGCATTTCCTGATTTATAGGAGTAGGGTGGTCATGGATGACATCAACGTTTTCTAGTCAGGGGGAGCGGAGTGAACTGGTAACTAAGTTCCAAATTTTAAGACACATCTAGGTAGTAATGTTACGGAGTAGATCAACCTGCCTCAGAATGGGATGGCCTGAAGCAGTTTGGGTGGGAATTGAACACACTATATAAATGGTGGGATTTGTGCTCCCAAGAGGAAAAGAGGTGAGGCTGTGCTGCTGTGAACACGTGCCTTTTGTTAGCGTTGCCGTAAGTTTAATGAGTTATTTTCTGTTTGTTTGTTGAGTTATCCATGTACTGCAGACCACTGTAAATAAAACCATTACCTCTGGAAACATACAATGTTTGAGTCTGCCTACCTACCACCTTCCTAGCCACCTTGGTCAGCTTTATGCCAAGTAGGTTTACACATACAAGGAAGTCATCTGGTGCTAAAGAATGAACACAAAATATTTAATTGACAACATTTAAATAATTAGAACGGGTATTTTCTAAAGAGCTGCCAGCTGCGGCTGCTGCTCCATCAGCAATTTTTCAAATCCTGTAGCGTCGCCTGCATGTACAAAATGTGTATTTGCTGCATTTGCTTAACATGCCCTGAATAGGATTTGAACTGCGTGGTGTTGCCTGATTGTGTTTCTCCCCGAGTCGTGTCTTTCTCTTCAGTTCAGCACTGACAAAACTAACCACCAAGTTCCCCCGAGATTTCAACTCATCTGGATCCAGAGTCCAGAGTGCTAACCATCACACCAAACTGACCACATGCTGACCTGTCACTTCTCTGAAATGTGAAATCACACAAAAACCGGCAAAAAGACGCGGTTTGGTTGTTTGGCGCCACAGACAGACATCAATACAACATATAACACAATCAATAATAACCACAGAGTCAGATACAGAGGTGAAGTGTTTATTCTTTACTGTAAAATAAACTATAAAAATATTCCAGATGGATGTTGGATGAAAAAACATGTTTTCACTGGTTGTACCGAACTGGTTTTATTTCTGAGGGAAATCCATAATTTTATAAAAGAGATGAGCTGAACTTTGGACACTTTTACCAAAAGTATTTGAAAATGGAATTCCAAAAAAAGGAAACTGTGTAAAATCAGTCTGTGCACATAAAACATTGTAGTGTCTGTGAAGATCCAGCTCATAGTTCTCCAAGGAGGGCAGCTGGACTGGTTGAAGATACTTAAAGACATTTCACCTCTCGGATGGTCACCCTTGATTTAACCCTCTTGAATAAACTGAATTGTTGATTTTAATTCTTCATAATTATTATTGTCTGTGATTCTATCCCTGTGATTATCAGTTTGTTTATTGTTGTTAGGTTATTTATTCAACATTTTATTCATTTATTATCATTTTCAGAATACTAACTAAAGCACAGAACTCTTTTATTTCTGATGGTGTCTGCAGCTGACAGCCTCCCACCACCAGGTGGTAGTGTAACACAAACTGTTTAATAAGAACTGATTTGAAACAGTGATTCCAAAGAAATAATGTCAAATAATAATAATAATGCAAAACATAAATGCAAAATAAATTTCCTTTACCACATCGTAATCATTAAGTATAAAATAAAAGTAAATAAAAACAAGGGGTTATTTCAGTTTGTTATCATTAATCACCTGGAAGTCTTTCATGAAGTATTTATGAGGAACTGTTAATGATATCTCAAGCTCTATATGAAAAGTGACATAAGATAACTTTTTTCTGTTATGAACCCCTAACCCTAACCCTATCGAAATGAATCAAAGTAACATAGCTGACTGAACAACAGACAAACTGCTGTTATGAAATTAAAAAAAATCCAAAAATGGTAAATAAAACAGAAAAACAGACCTGTAATAAACTCTGTTATTGTTCAAATAAGCAGAATACAATTACATTTCTCTTATAAGGAACTACATTTAAAATATGTATTAAATTATTTCACACTTATTTTGTCTGTTGCTTTATATATAATTATTTACTTTTTTTATATCTCATTTATGGATGTAGTTTGTGTCATTTTTACATATTTTATTATATTATCATTATATTTGTTTCTTTATGTCTTATTCACTAAAAACATACATATTTACTAGTTTCTTTATTTAAACTGTGTTTATTGGTAACTCAGACACACAGATCTGTTCTGTTGAGATTTTAACAATGGTGGGAATCTGCTGTGAGTTATTGATCCTGTGTATGAATATTGTTTTGCTGTTATCACCCTGGATCATATTTGTTGACACATCTCTCTCACCTCCAGTTTATTTGATATCATTTTATTTATTTTACCTTTATTTTACCAGGAAAGAAATCCATTGAGATTTTTAATCTATTTTACAAGGATGTCCTGGAATAAATTATCTGTATAATCCATGACTGTAGGAGATTTACACTTCACAAGTTGGTTGTTTGGAATTACTAATAATAAATAATCAACAATTAATAACACACACTTTATTGTTGTTTTCTGAGTCTTACCACATTTTTACTCATTTCTATATCTCTCTTTTATGCATCTAAATAATAAAATAGTCCAACATGATCCAGGAGAATCAAAAGCACCACAACACCACCTGTGTCTGCAGAAGAAGAATCCATTTCCTGTACGTCTTTATTTAAACACAGAGAGCAAAGTAAAGTGGCGAATATTAAATTCTTGTGTAACTGAAGCTGACGATCCATCGACGTGTTCAGAAGAGAAAACTGCCGGGTGACGATCCAGCAGACACTAATGAGATTGATCAGCTTGAAGTGGTGGAAACATGAGATGCTGTTTTGGGGAACAGAAGCACTTTAACAGGCGTCGACTCTGCGGCTCAGACATCCATCAGACCATCACAGTCTGCAGCTCAGTCATGAAAGACAGCAGGTCCAGCAGACAGCGGGATCAGGAGGTAGCAGGTCCAGCAGGCAGCAGGATCAGGAGGTAGCAGGTCCAGCAGGCAGCAGGATCAGGAGGTAGCAGGTGCAGCGGGATGTGTGATCCAGCAGATGAAGGCCGATGTGCTGAGGCAGCAGGAACACGGTGTCGTCACCACAGCTGGCTGGTCACAGTAATCAGGATAAATGTCCTGGTGGTGTTTCAGTGCTGCAGCGACAACTTTCCACCTGAACTGAAGACCCTCTGAACAGCAGCCTGAAACCTGAAACCA
>NC_060169.1:2187418-2199825 GCF_021292245.1 Micropterus dolomieu | reverse complement strand
CCCTCTGTTGGCTCTCTGTCGGCTCTCTGACGGCCCTTTGTCAACCCTCTGTTGGCTCTCTGTCAACCCTCTGTCGCCCCTCTGACGGCTCTCTGTCGGCCCTCTGACTGCTGTCTGTCAACCCTCTGACTGCTGTTTGTCAACCCTCTGACTGCTGTTTGTCAACCCTCTGTCAACCCTCTGTCAACTCTTTGTCAACTCTCTGTCAACCCTCTGTCGGCCCTCTGTCAACCCTCTGACTGCTGTCTGTCAACTCTCTGACTGCTGTCTGTCAACTCTCTGTCAACTCTCTGTCGGCCCTCTGTCAACCCTCTGACTGCTGTCTGTCAACTCTCTGTCAACTCTCTGTCGGCCCTCTGTCAACCCTCTGACTGCTGTCTGTCAATCCTCTGTTGGCTCTCTGACGGCCCTTTGTCAACCCTCTGTTGGCTCTCTGTCAGCCTACTGACGGCCCTTTGTCAACCCTCTGTTGGCTCTCTGTCAAACCACTGTCGCCCCTCTGACGGCTCTCTGTCGGCCCTCTGACTGCTGTCTGTCAACCCTCTGTTGACCCTTTGTCAACCCTCTGACTGCTGTCTGTCAACCCTCTGACTGCTGTTTGTCAACCCTCTGACTGCTGTTTGTCAACCCTCTGTCAACCCTCTGTCAACTCTTTGTCAACTCTCTGTCAACCCTCTGTCGGCCCTCTGTCAACCCTCTGACTGCTGTCTGTCGGCTCTCTGTCGGCCCTCTGTCAACTCTTTGTCAACTCTCTGTCAACCCTCTGTCAACTCTTTGTCAACTCTCTGTCAACCCTCTGACTGCTGTCTGTCAAACCTCTGTCAACTCTCTGTCAACTCTCTGTCAACTCTCTGTCAACCCTCTGACTGCTGTCTGTCAACTCTCTGACTGCTCTTTGTCAACTCTCTGTCAACCCTCTGTCGGCCCTCTGTCAACCCTCTGACTGCTGTCTGTCAAACCTCTGTCAACTCTCTGTCAACTCTTTGTCAACTCTCTGTCAACCCTCTGACTGCTGTCTGTCAACCCTCTGTCAACTCTCTGTCAACTCTCTGTCGGCTCTCTGTCGGCCCTCTGTCAACTCTTTGTCAACTCTCTGTCAACCCTCTGACTGCTGTCTGTCAAACCTCTGTCAACTCTCTGTCAACTCTCTGTCAACTCTCTGTCAACCCTCTGACTGCTGTCTGTCAACTCTCTGACTGCTGTCTGTCAACTCTCTGTCAACTCTCTGTCGGCCCTCTGTCAACCCTCTGACTGCTGTCTGTCAACCCTCTGTCAACTCTCTGTCAACTCTCTGTCGGCTCTCTGTCGGCCCTCTGTCAACTCTTTGTCAACTCTCTGTCAACCCTCTGTCAACTCTTTGTCAACTCTCTGTCAACCCTCTGACTGCTGTCTGTCAAACCTCTGTCAACTCTCTGTCAACTCTTTGCCAACTCTCTGTCAACCCTCTGACTGCTGTCTGTCAACTCTCTGTTGGCTCTCTGACGGCCCACTGACGGTCTTTTGTCAACCCTCTGTTGGCTCTCTGTCAACCCTCTGACGGCCCTCTGTCGGGCCCTCTGTCGGCCCTCTTACTGCTTTCTGTCTGACTGCTGCCTGTCAACTCTCTGTCAACTCTCTGTCAACCCTCTGACTGCTGTCTGTCAACCCTCTGTCAACTCTCTGTCAACTCTTTGTTAAACTCTCTGTCAACTCTCTGTCGGCCCTCTGTCAACCCTCTGACTGCTGTCTGTCAACTCTCTGTCAACTCTCTGTCGGCCCTCTGTCAACCCTCTGACTGCTGTCTGTCAACTCTCTGTCAACTCTCTGTCGGCCCTCTGTCAACCCTCTGACTGCTGTCTGTCAAGCCTCTGTCAACCCTCTGTCAACTCTTTGTCAACTCTCTGTCAACCCTCTGTCAACTCTCTGTCAACCTCTGTCAACTCTCTGTCAACTCTCTGTCAACTCTCTGTCAACCCTCTGACTGCTGTCTGTCAACTCTCTGACTGCTGTCTGTCAACTCTCTGTCAACTCTCTGTCGGCCCTCTGTCAACCCTCTGACTGCTGTCTGTCAACTCTCTGTGAACTCTCTGTCGGCCCTCTGTCAACCCTCTGACTGCTGTCTGTCAACTCTCTGTCAACTCTCTGTCGGCCCTCTGTCAACCCTCTGACTGCTGTCTGTCAACTCTCTGTCATCTCTCTGTCGGCCCTCTGTCAACCCTCTGACTGCTGTCTGTCAACCCTCTGACTGCTGTCTGTCAACTCTCTGTCAACTCTCTGTCAACCCTCTGACTGCTGTCTGTCAACTCTCTGACTGCTGTCTGTCAACTCTCTGTCAACTCTCTGTCAACCCTCTGACTGCTGCCTGTCAACCCTCTGTCAACTCTCTGTCAACTCTTTGTTAAACTCTCTGTCAACTCTCTGTCAACCCTCTGTCAACCCTCTGACTGCTGTCTGTCAACTCTGTCAACTCTCTGTCAACCCTCTGACTGCTGTCTGTCAACCCTCTGTCAACTCTCTGTCAACTCTTTGTTAAACTCTCTGTCAACTCTCTGTCAACCCTCTGTCAACCCTCTGACTGCTGTCTGTCAACTCTCTGTCAACTCTCTGTCAACTCTTTATCAACTCTCTGTCAACCCTCTGACTGCTGTCTGTCAAACCTCTGTCAACTCTCTGTCAACTCTCTGTCAACCCTCTGACTGCTGTCTGTCAACCCTCTGTCAACTCTTTGTTAAACTCTGTCAACTCTCTGTCAACTCTTTGTTAAACTCTCTGTCAACTCTCTGTCGGCCCTCTGTCAACCCTCTGACTGCTGTCTGTCAACCCTCTGTCAACTCTCTGTCAACTCTCTGTCAACCCTCTGACTGCTGTCTGTCAACCCTCTGTCAACTCTCTGTCAACTCTTTGTCAACTCTCTGTCAACCCTCTGACTGCTGTCTGTCAACCTCTGTCAACTCTCTGTCAACTCTCTGTCAACCCTCTGACTGCTGTCTGTCAACCCTCTGTTGGCTCTCTGACGGCCCTTTGTCAACCCTCTGTTGGCTCTCTGTCAGCCTACTGACGGCCCTTTGTCAACCCTCTGTTGGCTCTCTGTCAAACCACTGTCGCCCCTCTGACGGCTCTCTGTCGGCCCTCTGACTGCTGTCTGTCAACCCTCTGACTGCTGTTTGTCAACCCTCTGACTGCTGTTTGTCAACCCTCTGTCAACCCTCTGTCAACTCTTTGTCAACTCTCTGTCAACCCTCTGTCGGCCCTCTGTCAACCCTCTGACTGCTGTCTGTCAACCCTCTGTCAACTCTCTGTCAACTCTCTGTCAACTCTCTGTCAACCCTCTGACTGCTGTCTTTCAACTCTCTGACTGCTGTCTGTCAACTCTCTGTCAACTCTCTGTCAACTCTCTGTCGGCCCTCTGTCAACCCTCTGACTGCTGTCTGTCAACCCTCTGTCAACTCTCTGTCAACTCTTTGTTAAACTCTCTGTCAACTCTCTGTCGGCCCTCTGTCAACCCTCTGACTGCTGTCTGTCAACTCTCTGTCAACTCTCTGTCGGCCCTCTGTCAACCCTCTGAATGCTGTCTATCAACTCTCTGTCAACTCTCTGTCAACCCTCTGACTGCTGTCTGTCAACTCTCTGACTGCTGTCTGTCAACGCTCTGTCAACTCTCTGTCAACCCTCTGACTGCTGCCTGTCAACCCTCTGTCAACCCTCTGTCAACTCTCTGTCAACTCTTTGTTAAACTCTCTGTCAACTCTCTGTCGGCCCTCTGTCAACTCTCTGACTGCTGCCTGTCAACTCTCTGTCAACTCTCTGTCAACTCTCTGACTGCTGCCTGTCAACTCTCTGTCAACTCTCTGTCAACCCTCTGACTGCTGTCTGTCAACCCTCTGACTGCTGTCTGTCAACCCTCTGACTGCTGTCTGTCAACCCTCTGTCAACTCTCTGTCAACTCTTTGTCAACTCTCTGTCAACCCTCTGACTGCTGTCTGTCAACCCTCTGTCAACTCTCTGTCAACTCTCTGTCAACCCTCTGTTGGCTGTCTGTCAACCCTCTGTTGGCTCTCTGACGGCCCTTTGTCAACCCTCTGTTGGCTCTCTGTCAGCCTACTGACGGCCCTTTGTCAACCCTCTGTTGGCTCTCTGTCAAACCACTGTCGCCCCTCTGACGGCTCTCTGTCGGCCCTCTGACTGCTGTCTGTCAACCCTCTGACTGCTGTTTGTCAACCCTCTGACTGCTGTTTGTCAACCCTCTGTCAACCCTCTGTCAACTCTTTGTCAACTCTCTGTCAACCCTCTGTCGGCCCTCTGTCAACCCTCTGACTGCTGTCTGTCAAACCTCTGTCAACTCTCTGTCAACTCTCTGTCAACCCTCTGACTGCTGTCTGTCGGCTCTCTGTCGGCCCTCTGTCAACTCTCTGTCAACTCTCTGTCAACCCTCTGTCAACTCTTTGTCAACTCTCTGTCAACCCTCTGACTGCTGTCTGTCAAACCTCTGTCAACTCTCTGTCAACTCTTTGTCAACTCTCTGTCAACCCTCTGACTGCTGTCTGTCAACCCTCTGTCAACTCTCTGTCGGCTCTCTGTCGGCCCTCTGTCAACTCTTTGTCAACTCTCTGTCAACCCTCTGTCAACTCTTTGTCAACTCTCTGTCAACTCTCTGACTGCTGTCTGTCAAACCTCTGTCAACTCTCTGTCAACTCTTTGCCAAATCTCTGTCAACCCTCTGACTGCTTTCTGTCAACTCTCTGTTGGCTCTCTGACGGCCCACTGACGGTCCTTTGTCAACCCTCTGTTGGCTCTCTGTCGGCCCTCTGACAGCCCTCTGTCGGGCCCTCTGTCGGCCCTCTTACTGCTTTCTGTCAACCCTCTGACTGCTGTCTGTCAACCCTCTGTTGGCTCTCTGTAGGCCCACTGACGGCTCTTTGTCAACCCACTGCCGGCCCTCTGTCGGCCCACTGACGGCTCTTTGTCATCCCACTGCCGGCCCTCTGTCGGCCCACTGACGGCTCTTTGTCAACCCACTGCCGGCCCTCTGACGCCCCTCTGTTAACCCACTGTCAGCCCTTACTTTTTGATAACAGAACAGAGAAGACGTTAAAGCTGGACGACTGGACGAGCTCAACACTTCTTTAGATTTGACCCTTTATGATCTTTGACGACCATATGTTCAACTTATAATCAGCTGTGCAGGATCTTCTGGAGAGAGTTCTGAATCTGAAATGCTTTCCATATGTCAGTGTTATATGCAGGTTTACAGGTGAAAGGTCACCACAGAGACGCAGGCTTCTGTACATCCACCTACATCCTGAACTCACAGATTCGCTGGTTTTAATGAGATGAAGTAATGTAAGGAGACCTAAACAGCTTCTTCAGCTTAGGTCACATGATCCAATCCAATCCATTTTTATTTCTAGAGCACATTTCTAAAACAGAGTTTTAAAAGGTGCTGCACAAGGACAAACATGAAACATTTAAACCCTTGAAAACATAGACACAAACAAATGGTTCAGGGACAGTTTAAAGGCAGCAAGAGACGGCCACACAGCTCTCATGCTGATTAAAAGTTTATATTATATATTATATTAAAAGGAATAAAAGTGAGTTTTCAGGTGATAACTGGATCCTTCATGGGCATCTCACCTGTAACTCCTCTTTAACAGGTTTAAACAGTTTCTTATTATTGAATCTGGATGTAATCTGCAGTTTCCCAAACTCTGCCCTGACCTTGATGAAAGCTGTAAATCTTTTTACACAACACATCGAACGGGTGATCAGCTTCCTGTTTGTTGTCTGAGGACTTTGTTTTGCTGTTGTCACAGAAAAAGTTTAATCATGAAAACATGTTTCTGGTTGTCTGGTGTTCTCGTTAACACAAAGTCAGAGGCGTTGAGAGAAAGCTTCGTGTTCCCTTTCAGGAATCAGTTTTGGATAATCTGCGGCTGGATTAAAAGCCGGGTACAACATTACATAAAGAGCACGCTGTGTTGTTGTTGTTGTTTTGGACGAAGGTGTAAATACTACGTCTCTGATGGGGAGGTAGTAGGTGAGCCAATAAGCAGCCTTGCAGTAGTAGCTTGTTGCAACAAACGGAGGTGGCGTGTACCAAGATAGTACACAGCTTAAGTAGGATTGAACAGGGCCTTTCCAAAAAACAGGTTGACCTAAACCTCGTGTTAAGAACGGATAAACCCAGAGTGCAAAACATCAGCAGGCTGCCGAGTTACACAGTCGCTGTGTTACGTTAGCTGGAAACACGTGGCTCCTCATCAGACTACTCTCTGCTTCTAGGTAATAACAGAGAGGACAGCTCAAAGTGACTCCACGATGTTTGTTCTGTCAGTCCACACCTCAAAATGATTAAAAACACATTAAAATAATAAAGAGGAAAAACAGCAAATTCTCACGTGAAATGTTTTTTACATGAAAAATGACTTCAACGGTTATTAAAATAGTTGCCAATTAAATTTGTACCAGCTGTACTACTGTTGGGGAGTTTAATTTATTTTTTAACTAAACATCATATTTTATAAACTCTTCATGTGTTTTGTGTGTAAAAATCGGACTTTGTAAAGTAACTGAAGCTGTCAGAGAAATGTAGTGAAGTAAAAAGGACAAGATCTCCCTCTGAGGTGGAGTAAAAGTAGAAAGTACTCAAGTAAATTACAAATACCTCTAAAACTTAAGGACAGTACTTAGAGTAGAGTAAATGTACTTAGTGTCCACCACTGAAGAAAGACACACACACAGTCATTAAGAGATAATGAAATTAGTGGGAACGTGCTGCTTTTCTCTCCATAATTACTCAGAATGTGACCGAAGTGTTTGAGCTGCCAGGAAGGAGGATTAGTGTGAGTGTGTGTGTGGAACAGGAACACCGAGTCCTCCTGACCCGACTAATGAGCACGGGTCAGATTTAACTGAATGGGAGGTCTGGTACACCCCCCCAAACCCTTTTTGAACACAAACATCTTACTCCTCTTATTATTATTAATATGATGTAACTACTTATAGTACTTGTTAAATTACTAAATTATTTTCACATAATGTTTCTTAATGCCAGTGGATGAAATAAAAAATAAATCTCCTGCACAGGAAGAGTCTCTCCCGACTCTTGCTGTGCTGCTACAGCAGATGCTTCAATAAATCAGATGTAGAATTGTTAGCGGTTAAAATCTTTTTGCTAGACGCACAAAGTTTAAAATGGACAACAATGTTCTTTGCATCTTAGACTGTGACGCAATGATGGTGAAAGAACGCCTCTCTCCCTCCTTCTTCATTCTCCCTTTAGCTTTTTGGCTAACAGCTGACCTGAACAACATAAGATCCGGTGCTGCTGACCTGCTGTGCAGTCATGCATTCACGTCAAGGACGATGCATCCAATAACGCAGTAATGCGGCATTATTTGGATTAGTAACTGCAATAATATTAATATAATTGTAATCCGTTGCACTACTAGTTACTGAGGAAAAGTAATATTATTAGATCAGATCAGAAGATCAGAAGGAACTTTATTGCCAAGTAGTGTTTTATACATACAAGGAATTCGCTTTGGTGTTAAGGTGCTACACGCAGACAGACATACAGCTGACATAAATAGATGTATAAATATATAAATATGTAATAAACAAATGCAAGTTATATAAGAATAACGGAAGAATAGAGAAAAATAATACAACTGACAACGTAAATAAATAAATAAAAATAACAATGGAACAACAACAATTAACAACAATTAACAACAAATATGTGCAATGTGTCAGGTTCGTGCATGATATGACATGAAGTGATATTTACATGTGCAGAGATGATCGTATTATTTGAAGGGGGGGTGTAAGTGGGGGGCCCAGGCCTTGTTGATGAGGCTATCAAGGCCCTTTGGCGTCGCTTTTTAATGACCTGGGTAGCCCTTTTTAGGGCTCCGCGGTCAAGTTACCAACACTTAGCCACAACAAACGGTAAAGTTAGCAACAATAAATATGTAACGTCCGGTTAGACCATCAAAATAAAATGACAGCGTTTCGAAACATCACCATTTTGAAACGGCATGTTATTAAAGTTGTGAAACATTGAAATTTGGTTGGGTTTAGGCAACAAAACGACTTGGTTAAGGTTAGGAAAAGATCATGGTTTGGGTTAAAATCACTATGTACATCAGTTAACACATAAGTTCACTAATGTCACTTAAGTCAATTCACGGATCTTGCCTAAATAAAAAATATTTAATTTCGACTTTTGGTTTCACACAGGACACGAACACCGCTCTTCTGGTTCAAAGTTGGGGTTCTGGCCCTCCATCCACCCTAACCACCTTCTTCCTGTGGTTAAACTGGCCTCCATCGGCCTTGGAGGTTGTGTTGCCCGCTTGCTTGGCTCAGATTGTGGTGCTCATTCTCCGGCCCGCTGCAAATTCAATGTTTTTTCACTCTGTTGTTAATGTTGGTATATTATACACACACATGCACAAACACATGGAGAGATGTCAGAGCGAGGGCAGTAATCAAGTCACTCTCGCGCAGGGCTGGACGGCCTCGCCTCACTCTCGTGTCAATGGTTTGATTCCAACTTTGATGAGATGATGAAGAGAGACTATCAGAACAGCAGTCAGATAAACTTGTGTTCTCTTCTCTCAAAGTCAGCACATCACAGAAACGTTAATGTGCAGCTGCAGTGAATCTCTGTCTGTCCTGCTAACCAGCAGAGCAGCACAGCTCTTGCCTGTCTGTGTCTTGGTTTCTTGCCTGACTGTGACTGAACAATGTTCGAGTGAAATACAACTTTATCAAACTTTATTTTGTTTGATAAACGCCGACAGGCCAGGGTGTTTATCAACTGCAGCTCGTAAAAGATAACCGCATTGCACGTGGTTCATATTCAAGCGTTCATATGCGCGCGCACAAAATTAAACTCGCGCATTCCAGCAAGACACATCTGTGGGACCAGTCCAGACAGGATGTGAGTGCGCTCATCATACATCATCATTTTAAAAGAAGACAGTATAGTTTAGTTACAACTCTGCACTAACGCAAGATGGGGAGCAGTGGATTCACACTGAATATTAAAATGCTGATAATAGCAGGACAGACTGGGCAATATGGACACACATCTCAGTAACTAATAAGCATCACATATTCAGCCCAGTCAGAGTATAAATAGTATTTTATATTTTTATTGATGGAAACCTGGAGGAGCCAGTTTGAATGGGCCTGATGCAGCTGATAACATTAATATATAGAATATATATATATAATATAATATATATAACTTACAGTGTCTATGCTGAATTTTGTTAGTAGAGTAGATGCTGGCTCATCAGCCAGTACAGGAACAGCTGATGCACATCCAGCCTCAGCCAGTAGACTGTACAGACTGTATTTATACCCTCAGAGTGTATTTATACCTACAGAGTGTATTTATACCCACAGAGTGTATTTATACCCTCAGAGTGTATTTATACCCCCAGAGTGTATTTATACCCTCAGAGTGTATTTATACCTACAGAGTGTATTAATACCCACAGAGTGTATTTATACCTACAGAGTGTATTTATACCCTCAGAGTGTATTTATACCTACAGAGTGTATTTATACCCTCAGAGTGTATTTATACCTACAGAGTGTATTTATACCCACAGAGTGTATTTATACCCTCAGAGTGTATTTATACCCACAGAGTGTATTTATACCCTCAGAGTGTATTTATACCTACAGAGTGTATTTATACCCTCAGAGTGTATTTATACCTACAGACTGTATTTATACCCACAGAGTGTATTTATACCTACAGAGTGTATTTATACCCACAGAGTGTATTTATACCTACAGAGTGTATTTATACTTACAGACTGTATTTATACCTACAAAGTGTATTTATACCTACAGACTATATTTATACCCACAGAGTGTATTTATACCCTCAGAGTGTATTTATACCCACAGAGTGTATTAATACCCACAGAGTGTATTTATACCTACAGAGTGTATTTATACCCTCAGAGTGTATTTATACCTACAGAGTGTATTTATACCTACAGAATGTATTTATACCCTCAGAGTGTATTTATACCCTCAGAGTGTATTTATACCCACAGAGTGTATTTATACCTACAGAATGTATTTATACCTACAGAGTGTATTTATACCCTCAGAGTGTATTTATACCTACAGAGTGTATTTATACCCTCAGAGTGTATTTATACCTACAGAGTGTATTAATACCCACAGAGTGTATTTATACCCTCAGAGTGTATTTATACCCACAGAGTGTATTTATACCCTCAGAGTGTATTTATACCTACAGACTGTATTTATACCTACAGAGTGTATTTATACCTACAGACTATATTTATACCCACAGAGTGTATTTATACCCTCAGAGTGTATTTATACCCACAGAGTGTATTAATACCCACAGAGTGTATTAATACCCTCAGAGTGTATTTATACCTACAGACTGTATTTATACCCACAGACTGTATTTATACCTACAGAGTGTATTTATACCCTCAGAGTGTATTTATACCTACAGAGTGTATTTATACCTACAGAGTGTATTTATACCTACAGAGTGTATTTATACCTACAGAGTGTATTTATACCCACAGAGTGTATTTATACCCACAGAGTGTATTTATACCTACAGAGTGTATTTATACCTAAGAGTGTATTTATACCTACAGAGTGTATTTGTACCTACAGAGTGTATTTATACCTACAGAGTGTATTTATACCCTCAGAGTGTATTTATACCTACAGAGTGTATTTATACCCTCAGAGTGTATTTATACCTACAGAGTGTATTTATACCTACAGAGTGTATTTATACCCCCAGAGTGTATTTATACCCTCAGAGTGTATTTATACCCACAGAGTGTATTAATACCCACAGAGTGTATTTATACCCAAAGAATGAATGAAAAACCAATACTTTGGAGAAATGTGGATTTTAACAGACACGCTTCATCAGCGTTTGAATCATTCTCTTCTGGTTTGGACTTGACTTACAGTCTGAGTCACCGACTCGTAAAGGAAGTGAATTAACGGCCCAGAAAATGAGAACCAGCAGAGACGGAGCAGCAGCTCCTGCTGAAGTACCACATGAAGACTCTAACAAAAGTGTCTTTATGGCTGCTGCAGCCGGGTCGGTCAGAAAGACGAACTTTGTCCCAGTTCTCCAGAGACGGACACAATAAAGCTGCTCTATGCTACATGTATGGAGCTGGCGCTCGCTCTCAGCAGGTCCGAGGACTGAGGGCGGGTCTGACGACAGGACTGAGGACACTGAGGACAGCTCTGAGAACAGCTCTGAGACAGTTTTGAGGACTGATGACAGGTCCAAGGACTCTGAGGACAGCTCTGTGGACAGATCTGATGACTGAAGACAGGACTGAGGACAGGTCTGAGGAATGAGGGCGGGTCTCAGGAGAGGTCTGAGGACACTGAGGACAGCTCTGAGGACTGAAGACAGGTCTGAGGACTGAGGGCGGGTCTGAGGACTGAGGGAGGGTCTGAGGACAGGACTGAGGACACCTAGGACAGCTCTGAGAACAGCTCTGAGACAGTTTTGAGGACTGATGACAGGTCCGAGGACTCTGAGGACAGCTCTGAGGACAGATCTGAGGACTGAAGACAGGTATGAGGACTGAGGGCGGGTTTGAGGAGAGGTCCGAGGACACTGAGGACAGCTCTGAGAACTGGTCTGAGGTCTGAGGACAGGACTGAGGACACTGAGGACAGCTCTGAGAACAGCTCAGACAGTTTTGAGGACTGATGAGAGGTCCGAGGACTCTGAGGACAGCTCTGAGGACAGATCTGATGACTGAAGACAGGACTGAGTACAGGTCTGAGGACTGAGGGCGGGTCTGAGGACACTGAGGACAGCTCCGAGACAGTTTTGAGGACTGATGACAGGTCTGAGGAATGAGGGCGGGTCTCAGGAGAGGTCTGAGGACACTGAGGACAGCTCTGAGGACTGAAGACAGGTCTAAGGACTGAGGGCGGGTCTGAGGACTGAGGGAAGGTCTGAGGACAGGACTGAGGACAGGACTGAGGACACCTAGGACAGCTCTGAGAACTGATCTGAGGACTGAGGACAGGACTGAAGACACTGAGGACAGGTCTGAGACCTGGTCTGAGGACTGAGGACAGGACTGAAGACAGGTCTAAGGACACTGAGGACAAATCTAAGAACTGGTCTGGGGACTGAGGACAGGACTGAGGACATATCTGAGGACATGTCTGAGGACAGGTCTGTGGACACTGAGGACAAATCTAAGAACTGGTCTGAGGACTGAGGACAGGTCTGAGCACAAGTCCGAGGATTGAGGAAGGACTGAGAATAGGTCTGTGGACACTGAGGACAAATCTAAGAACTGGTCTGAGGACTGAGGACAGGTCTGAGCACAAGTCCGAGGATTGAGGAAGGACTGAGAATAGGT
>NC_060169.1:2183286-2187398 GCF_021292245.1 Micropterus dolomieu | reverse complement strand
GGACTGAGGACAGGTCTGAGCACAAGTCCGAGGATTGAGGAAGGACTGAGAATAGGTCTGTGGACACTGAGGACAAATCTAAGAACTGGTCTGAGGACTGAGGACAGGTCTGAGCACAAGTCCGAGGATTGAGGAAGGACTGAGAATAGGTCTGTGGACACTGAGGACAAATCTAAGAACTGGTCTGAGGACTGAGGACAGGTCTGAGCACAAGTCCGAGGATTGAGGAAGGACTGAGAATAGGTCTGTGGACACTGAGGACAAATCTAAGAACTGGTCTGAGGACTGAGGACAGGTCTGAGCACAAGTCCGAGGATTGAGGAAGGACTGAGAATAGGTCTGTGGACACTGAGGACAAATCTAAGAACTGGTCTGAGGACTGAGGACAGGTCTGAGCACAAGTCCGAGGATTGAGGAAGGACTGAGAATAGGTCTGTGGACACTGAGGACAAATCTAAGAACTGGTCTGAGGACTGAGGACAGGTCTGAGCACAAGTCCGAGGATTGAGGAAGGACTGAGAATAGGTCTGTGGACACTGAGGACAAATCTAAGAACTGGTCTGAGGACTGAGGACAGGTCTGAGCACAAGTCCGAGGATTGAGGAAGGACTGAGAATAGGTCTGTGGACACTGAGGACAAATCTAAGAACTGGTCTGAGGACTGAGGACAGGTCTGAGCACAAGTCCGAGGATTGAGGAAGGACTGAGAATAGGTCCGAGGACATTGAGGACAGCTCTGAGAACTGGTCTGAGGACAGGACTGAGGATACTGAGGACAGCTCTGAGAACAGCTCTGAGACAGTTTTGAGGACTAAGGACAGGTCCTAGGACTCTGAGGAAAGCTCTGAGGACAGATGTGATGACTGAAGACAGGACTGAGGACAGGACTGAGGACTGAGGGCGGGTCTGAGGACAGATCTGATGAGGACTGAGGGCGGGTCTGAGGACAGATCTGATGAGGACTGAGGGCGGGTCTGAGGACACTGAGGACAGCTCTGAGTACAGATCTGAGGACTGAAGACAGGTCTTTCTTAGAAACCTGTTTCCTTTATTAATGTTTTAATAAATAAAACATTCAGAATGTATTGATTAATGAGTGGACAAAGGTGTCCCAGGTGTGTTGAACGTGAAGCTGTAAAGATGAACTCTTACGTGTTCTTATGAAAAAACAAAACTGCCTTCAGCTTTATTTCATAGTAGGAGGCGGCTCGAAGCGTCCACAGCCAAAACCAAAGGAGAACGTTCTAGCAGTTTAAAGAACATTTTCCATTACAGTATCGAGCACTCAGAACCAAATTCAGGTCAGTTACGTAGATACAGGAACAGATCTGACCCCAGATCCCTGTTTGTTCAAGTGTTCATCTTTCTGATCAATTTGGTTTTAGTTTGTTACCTGATGCTTTAAAAGGTCGTTTCTCTTCATGATTGACAGCTGAGTCCTGCTGTGATTGGGTCATGGGACCTTGATGCTAGTATCACTGTGGTTCTCAGGACCATCAGCGGCGAGGACAAGCCACCTTAAGTCAGACCGGGACCTAGAGGTTGCTCTGATGTGGTGGATTTTATACTCACTTCTTTTTGCCTGATTTGATTTAAACCTGCACTCGCTGATATTTTGATTTGCAGATGAAACAGGTTGTGAACACAGCGTCACCACTTCCTCCAAAATTTCTCTGTGCAGTATTAAAACTCAAACATATGTTAGTGACAGAAACAGCAAACACAAATATTTCTGCTACACATTTCCAGTAAACGCTGTGTTTCACATGTGCATGTATGTGTTGTGATTAGATCCAGATATTGAATTTGCATTAGTGTGAATATGTTTCTCATTATAACAACATGATCGATGATGTTCGTAATCTTTCTCTTTCTAATTATAATGTGATGCTTTCTCGTTCCAGCGTCTTGTTTTTTGTCGTGATGGAGGCAACATACTGATGCACAAATGTTCTATATCATGTTTACATGATCTGCTTCTTCATTCATACAGAGCCAGAGTTACAGTCTGCTGAAGAAGGCCAAATCAACAGAAAGAACAGTTTAAGGTTTATTAGGAGGTGCGTTTAATGTAACTGGTGGATTTAATTTGATTTAAAGAAATGTTGGTGTCCGAACATCTATTTATTTTATTTATCTGCATAAATAAACATGAATAATACATCACACATCCTATAAAAAGCTGAAACATCCTTTAAATACCTGAAACAATCTTTATAAACCTGAAACATCTTTTATAAACCTGAAACGCCCCTTAAAAACCTGAAACACCCTTTAGAAACCTGAAACCTCCTTTATAAAGCTGAAACATCCTTTATAAAGCCGAAACATCCTTTATAAAGCTGAAACATCCTTTATAAAGCTGAAACCTCCTTTATAAAGCTGAAACATCCTTTATAAACCTAAAACATCCTCTATAAAGCTGAAACATCCTTTAAATACCTGAAACAATCTTTATAAACCTGAAACATCTTTTATAAACCTGAAACGCCCCTTTAAAACCTGAAACACCCTTTAGAAACCTGAAACCTCCTTTATAAAGCTGAAACATCCTTTATAAAGCCGAAACATCCTTTATAAAGCTGAAACATCCTTTATAAAGCTGAAACCTCCTTTATAAAGCTGAAACATCCTTTATAAACCTAAAACATCCTCTATAAAGCTGAAACATCCTTTAAATACCTGAAACAATCTTTATAAACCTGAAACATCTTTTATAAACCTGAAACGCCCCTTTAAAACCTGAAACACCCTTTAGAAACCTGAAACCTCCTTTATAAAGCTGAAACATCCTTTATAAAGCCGAAACATCCTTTATAAAGCTGAAACATCCTTTATAAAGCTGAAACCTCCTTTATAAAGCTGAAACATCCTTTATAAACCTAAAACATCCTCTATAAAGCTGAAACATCCTTTAAATACCTGAAACAATCTTTATAAACCTGAAACATCTTTTATAAACCTGAAACGCCCCTTTAAAACCTGAAACACCCTTTAGAAACCTGAAACCTCCTTTATAAAGCTGAAACATCCTTTATAAAGCCGAAACATCCTTTATAAAGCTGAAACATCCTTTATAAAGCTGAAACCTCCTTTATAAAGCTGAAACATCCTTTATAAACCTAAAACATCCTCTATAAAGCTGAAACATCCTTTATAAACCTGAAACCTCCTTTATAAAGCTGAAACATCCTTTATAAACCCGAAACCTCCTTTATAATTCTAAAACATCCTTTATAAAGCTGAAACATCCTTTATAAACCTGAAACATCCTCTATAAAGCTGAAACATCCTTTATAAACCTAAAACATCCTCTATAAAGCTGAAACATCCTTTATAAAGCTGAAACATCCTCTATAAAGCTGAAACATCCTTTATAAAGCTAAAACATCCTCTATAAAGTTGAAACACCCTTTAGAAACCTGAAACCTCCTTTATAAAGCTGCAACCTCCTTTATAATTCTAAAACATCCTTTATAAAGCTGAAACATCCTTTATAAAGCTGAAACCTCCTTTATAAAGCTGAAACCTCCTTTATAATTCTAAAACATCCTTTATAAAGCTGAAACATCCTCGATAAATTTGAAACATCCTCTATAAAGCTAAAAAATCCTTTATAAACCTAAAACATCCTCTATAAAGCTGAAACATCCTTTATAAACCTAAAAAATCCTCTATAAAGCTAAAACATCCTTTATAAAGCTGAAACATCCTTTATAAACCTAAAACATCCTCTATAAAGCTGAAACATCCTTTATAAACCTAAAACATCCTCTATAAAGCTAAAACATCCTCTATAAACCTAAAACATCCTCTATAAAGCTAAAACATCCTTTATAAACCTAAAACATCCTCTATAAAGCTGAAACATCCTTTATAAACCTAAAACATCCTCTATAAAGCTGAAACATCCTTTATAAAGCTGAAACATCCTTTATAAACCTAAAACATCCTCTATAAAGCTGAAACATCCTTTATAAAGCTGAAACATCCTTTATAAACCTAAAACATCCTTTATAAACCTGAAACCTCCTTTATAAAGCTTAAACACCCTTTATAAACCTGAAACATCCTTTATAAAGTTGAAACACCCTTTATAAACCTGAAACATC
>NC_060169.1:2152787-2183186 GCF_021292245.1 Micropterus dolomieu | reverse complement strand
CTCTCCCTGTCCCCTCTACCTGTCAGCTCTACCTGTCACCTCTCCCTGTCACCTCTACCTGTCAGCTTTACTTGTCAGCTCTACCTGTCACCTCTACCTGTCAGCTTTACTTGTCACCTCTACCTGTCAGCTCTACCTGTCAGCTTTACCTGTCACCTCCACCTGTCACCTCCACCTGTCAGCTTTACTTGTCACCTCTACCTGTCAGCTCTACCTGTCACCTCTACCTGTCAGCTTTACTTGTCAGCTCTCTAACTTCAGCTCTCTACCTGTCACCTCTACTTGTCAGCTCTACCTGTCACCTCTACCTGTCAGCTTTACTTGTCAGCTCTACCTGTCAGCTCTCTAACTTCAGCTCTCTACCTGTCACCTCTACTTGTCAGCTCTACCTGTCAGCTTTACTTGTCAGCTCTACCTGTAAGCTCTCTAACTTCAGCTCTCTACCTGTCACCTCTACCTGTCAGCTTTACTTGTCAGCTCTGTCACCTCTACCTGTCAGCTTTACTTGTCAGCTCTACCTGTCACCTCTACCTGTCAGCTCCACCTGTCACCTCTAACTGTCAGCTCTCTACCTGTCACCTCTACCTGTCACCTCTACCTGTCAGCTCTCCACCTGTCACCTCTACCTGTCAGCTTTACTTGTCAGCTCTCTAAATTCAACTCTCTACCTGTCAGCTCTCTAACTTCAGCTCTCTATCTGTCACCTCTACCTGTCACCTCTACCTGTCAGCTCTACCTGTCACCTCTACCTGTCAGCTTTACCTGTCACCTCTACCTGTCACCTTTACCTGTCACCTCTACCTGTCAGCTCCACCTGTCAGCTCTCCACCTGTCACCTCTACCTGTCACCTCTACCTGTCAGCTTTACTTGTCACCTATACCTGTCAGCTCTACCTGTCAGCTTTACCTGTCACCTCTACCTGTCACCTCCACCTGTCACCTCTACCTGTCAGCTCTACCTGTCACCTCTACCTGTCAGCTCTACCTGTCAGCTTTACTTGTCAGCTCTACCTGTCACCTCTACCTGTCAGCTTTACTTGTCACCTCTACCTGTCAGCTCTACCTGTCAGCTTTACCTGTCACCTCCACCTGTCACCTCCACCTGTCAGCTTTACTTGTCACCTCTACCTGTCAGCTCTACCTGTCACCTCTACCTGTCAGCTTTACTTGTCAGCTCTCTAACTTCAGCTCTCTACCTGTCACCTCTACTTGTCAGCTCTACCTGTCACCTCTACCTGTCAGCTTTACTTGTCAGCTCTACCTGTCAGCTCTCTAACTTCAGCTCTCTACCTGTCACCTCTACTTGTCACCTCTACCTGTCACCTCTACTTGTCACCTCTACCTGTCAGCTTTACTTGTCAGCTCTACCTGTAAGCTCTCTAACTTCAGCTCTCTACCTGTCACCTCTACCTGTCAGCTTTACTTGTCACCTCTACCTGTCACCTCTACCTGTCACCTCTACCTGTCAGCTTTACTTGTCAGCTCTGTCACCTCTACCTGTCAGTTTTACTTGTCAGCTCTACCTGTCACTTCTACCTGTCAGCTCCACCTGTCACCTCTAACTGTCAGCTCTCTACCTGTCACCTCTACCTGTCACCTCTACCTGTCAGCTCTCCACCTGTCACCTCTACCTGTCAGCTTTACTTGTCAGCTCTCTAAATTCAACTCTCTACCTGTCAGCTCTCTAACTTCAGCTCTCTATCTGTCACCTCTACCTGTCACCTCTACCTGTCAGCTCTACCTGTCAGCTTTACCTGTCAGCTTTACCTGTCACCTCTACCTGTCAGCTCTACCTGTCACCTCTACCTGTCCCCTCTACCTGTCACCTCTACCTGTCCCCTCTACCTGTCACCTCTACCTGTCAGCTTTACTTGTCAGCTCTACCTGTCAGCTTTACCTGTCACCTCTACCTGTCAGCTTTACTTGTCAGCTCTACCTGTCACCTCTACCTGTCAGCTTTACTTGTCAGCTCTAACTGTCAGCTTTACCTGTCACCTCTACCTGTCACCTCTACCTGTCACCTCTACCTGTCAACTCTACCTGTCAGCTTTACTTGTCAGCTCTACCTTTCACCTCTCTACCTGTCGCCTCTACCTGTCAGCTTTACTTGTCAGCTCTACCTGTCACCTCTCTACCTGTCACCTCTACCTGTCAGCTTTACTTGTCAGCTCTACCTGTCACCTCTACCTGTCAGCTCTCTAACTTCAGCTCTCTATCTGTCAGCTTTACCTGTCAGCTCTCTAACTTCAGCTCTCTATCTGTCAGCTCTACCTGTCAGCTTTACTTGTCAGCTCTACCTGTCAGCTCTCTAACTTCAGCTCTCTACCTGTCACCTCTCTAACTTCAGCTCTCTACCTGTCACCTCTACCTGTCAGCTCTCTACCTGTCACCTCTACCTGTCAGCTCTCTAACTTAAGCTCTCTATCTGTCACCTCTACCTGTCAGCTCTACCTGTCACCTCTACCTGTCAGCTCTCTAACTTCAGCTCTCTATCTGTCACCTCTACCTGTCAGCTCTACCTGTCACCTTTACTTGTCAGCTCTCTAACTTCAGCTCTCCACCTGTCAGCTCTACCTGTCACCTCTACCTGTCAGCTCTCTACCTGTCACCTCTACCTGTCAGCTTTACTTGTCACCTCTACCTGTCACCTCTACCTGTCAGCTCTCTAACTTCAGCTCTCTACCTGTCACCTCTACCTGTCAGCTTTACTTGTCAGCTTTACTTTACACCTCTACCTGTCAGCTTTACTTGTCACCTCTACCTGTCAGCTCTCTACCTGTCACCTCTACCTGTCACCTCTACCTGTCACCTCTACCTGTCAGCTTTACCTGTCAGCTCTACCTGTCAGCTTTACTTGTCAGCTCTACCTGTCAGCTCTACCTGTCAGCTCTACCTGTCAGCTCTCCCTGTCACCTCTACCTGTCAGCTTTACTTGTCAGCTCTACCTGTCAGCTCTACCTGTCAGCTCTACCTGTCACCTCTACCTGTCACCTCTACCTGTCAGCTTTACTTGTCAGCTTTACCTGTCACCTTTACCTGCCACCTCCACCTGTCACCTCTACCTGTCAGCTTTACTTGTCACCTCTACCTGTCAGCTTTACCTGTCACCTCTACCTGTCAGCTTTACTTGTCACCTCTACCTGTCAGCTCTCTAACTTCAGCTCTCTATCTGTCAGCTCTACCTGTCAGCTTTACTTGTCAGCTCTACCTGTCAGCTCTCTAACTTCAGCTCTCTATCTGTCACCTCTACCTGTCAGCTCTACCTGTCACCTTTACTTGTCAGCTCTCTAACTTCAGCTCTCCACCTGTCAGCTCTACCTGTCAGCTCTCCACCTGTCACCTCTACCTGTCAGCTTTACTTGTCAGCTCTACCTGTCACCTCTACCTGTCAGCTCTACCTGTCAGCTCTCTAACTTCAGCTCTCTACCTGTCACCTCTACCTGTCAGCTTTACCTGTCACCTCTACCTGTCACCTCTACCTGTCAGCTCTACCTGTCAGCTTTACTTGTCACCTCTACCTGTCAGCTTTACTTGTCACCTCTACCTGTCAGCTCTACCTGTCACCTCTACCTGTCAGCTCTCTAACTTCAGCTCTCTACCTGTCAGCTCTACCTGTCAGCTCTACCTGTCACCTCTATCTGTCACCTCTACCTGTCAGCTATCTACCTTCAGCTCCGGCATGCTGACGATGAGCGTCAGAGGAACTCTGATTTCGGGGTTGTTGGTGTAATCCAGCGGCACTAAGTGAGGAGCCAACTCTCGGTACCTGCCATGTAGCCTGCAGAGGACAAGGGACAGAGGACAAAGGGCAGAGGATAAGGGACAGGGGATAGAGGATAGGGGACAGAGGACAGGGCACAGAGGAAAAGGAAAGAGGACAAGGGACAGGGGATAAGGGCAGAGGATAAGGGACAGGGGACAGAGGACAGTGGACAGAGGACAGTGGACATGGGACAGAGGACAAGAGACAGTGGACAGAGGACAGGGGACAGGGGACAGAGGACAAGGGACAGGGGACAGAGGACAATGGATAGGGGACAGAGGACAGGGGACATGGGGCGAAAGACAGGGGACAGGTGTCATACAGAGAGGTAGACAGACAGAGTGTCCCGAGCATAGGTGGAAATCGAGGGGGGGGGGGGGGGGGGGGGGGGGGGGGGGGGGGGGTCAGGACCTTCCCAATCTGAGGGTCCACCCCCTAAAAACCTAATTAAATAATATAATGATATTGACTTAAAATAATTGTGCAAGCTGTAAAACAATACAAACAGTGCAACACCATTAGCTTTAATTAATTAATTAAGTTTAGGAACACTTAGATACCCCCCTCTCTTCCCTCACAGTGGTTTGGTCCAGTGCTGCTGTCCCCCTTTACTCGCCTGCACACAGTCTGGGGGGAGTCCAGTAAGTAACCCACTACTTTAAGAATCCTCTATACAACTTTATAGGGAAAGCCCATAATGCCAAAGATGGCGGTTATCCCGCCCCTCCTGTTAGAAAGCCAATTGTCTGCTTTTAACATCTGAGGCAGGAAACATATTTCAGCCAATCGTGTGGCTCCCCTGACGGAAGGGTCTGCTCTATGTGTAGTAGAAGTATGACCTGCGGGGAAAAACACTTTTCAAACCTTATTTTGGGGCAAAGTCATGAAACTGTCTGCCTGTTCATTTAAAGAGAGACCTGATCCTGTTAGTCTGAGGCCTTACCAAGATGGCTGCAGAGAGGCGAGACTCACCTCTAAGGACTTTGGTTAAACTGTGGATCTTCTGTTGGGATTATGATCTTAAGTGGCAGCTCAGCTGCAGCTGAAATATCTGAGTAAGAGACGAGGTAATTTAATAATTATAATATGACCCCGTGTTGAACCTAACTATAGCTTTGTGTTGTTGACCAGATAAACTCACAGAGAAAAGAAAAACGGACAAGAGATAGTTTTTCAGTTACTCTGGAACATCACGTCTCCATGCTGCATTAATAACAGTAAGGTCTCCCCCCCCAGCTGTTAGATGAATGTGCGCCCCTGGTCCTGGGTGGATGTAATAACCAGCTGCAGGAGTCCTTCTCTGACATTAGCGTCAGTCAGCTGACCTGTGGCTCCGCCCCCTCACTCCGCCGTGATGAAGGTGTGATTTCTGAACAACAACTCACCGCAGGACTTCTTTCCTGGTGAAGAAGGTGCAGTCCTGTGGACAGACAGAGAGACAGTGAGAGGACGCAGAGAGGCTGGAGCTCAGCCAATCAGCAGCAGGAGAGACGCCCTGCACGCTCTGCTGTCCTGTCGACCCCCGTACACAAAACAGACACACCTTATAAAGCAGGACCCGGTCCTCGTTATTATATGAACCGTGCAGAGTCACCTGATAGGCCTCCAGCTGCTCGTCGGTGAACGTGGTCTGCTTGTTGCCCATCCTGCTCGGCGGACATCACACAGCTGCATCACACTGGAGGCTGCAGCTGCTCTGAGGTCCGTTTACATCCATCCAGGTCCACAGGTTCCGGTCCAGCTGCTGGTCTGACGTCCACACTCCTGGTCCGGGTTTAGCTCCTCTCCGCTGAGGAAAAGGGGATTTTTCACTCCTCAGCGGTGCGGGAGGAGGCGGTGCGGGTACCAGCGCGCTGCCTTCAGGTGCGGCTCGTACAACCCGGCTTTCATGGGGGGAAGTGGGAGGCACGTGTCTCTGTTATATTATTTTATTGTGACATTTTCCGACTGAGACTTTTATTTTGTAAGCTCACTTTTCAGGAAGTCAATGTCACAAAGTCCCGCCCTTCGTATTTTAGCCAATAAATTCTGACTGTTCCTGAAGGCAGCACGGACACACACACACACACACACACACACACACACGCACACACACGCACACACACGCACACACACACACACACACACACACACAGATTTAATCAGGGCTCTGTGAACTCGTTTGGCTTCAGAATCAGAATCAGAAATACTTTATTGACTGATTGATTATTGATGAAGTATAAATACACAATATAAAGAAACAATATAAAGGAGAGTTGATCTGTACAATATTTACATTATTAACAGAATTGTAATGAAGAACGGTAGTAGTGAATAAATAGTAGTAATAATGAGTACTGGTAGAGCTCATGTGGGATGGATTACAAATCCTTAAAAATCCTTAAACAGGGCAGTATAAGGGTTAAAAACTGCAGTATTGGGATCAAAAGAAGAGTTGAGAAAGAAGCTGTGACTCCTCTTTCTCTCAAATCAGAGTGACTCCTCTTCCTCTTAGAGGATCTTTGTGACTCCTCTTCTTCACAGATCAGAGTGACTCCTCTTCCTCACAGAGGATCTTTGTGACTCCTCCTGCTCTCAGATCAGAGTGACTCCTCTTCCTCACAGAGGATCTTTGTGGCTCCTCTTCCTCTCAGATCAGAGTGACTCCTCTTCCTCACAGAGGATCTTTGTGCCTCCTCTTCCTCTCAGATCAGAGTGACTCCTCTTCCTCACAGAGGATCTTTGTGACTCCTCTTCATCTTAGATCAGAGTGACTCCTCTTCCTCACAGAGGATCTTTGTGACTCCTCCTGCTCTCAGATCAGAGTGACTCCTCTTCCTCACAGAGGATCTTTTTGACTCCTCTTCCTCACAGAGGATCTTTGTGGCTCCTCTTCCTCTCAGATCAGAGTGACTCCTCTTCCTCACAGAGGATCTTTGTGACTCCTCCTGCTCTCAGATCAGAGTGACTCCTCTTCCTCACAAAGGGTCTTTGTGACTCCTCTTCCTCACAGATCAGAGTGACTCCTCTTCCTCACAGAGGATCTTTGTGCCTCCTCTTCCTCACAGTTCAGAGTGACTCCTCTTCCTCTTAGAGGATCTTTGTGCCTCCTCTTCCTCACAGATCAGAGTGACTCCTCTTCCTCTTAGAGGATCTTTGTGGCTCCTCTTCCTCTCAGATCAGAGTGACTCCTCTTCCTCACAGAGGATCTTTGTGCCTCCTCTTCCTCACAGATCAGAGTGACTCCTCTTCCTCTTAGAGGATCTTTGTGACTCCTCTTCCTCTCAGATCAGAGTGACTCCTCTTCCTCACAGAGGATCTTTGTGGCTCCTCTTCCTCTCAGATCAGAGTGACTCCTCTTCCTCTTAGAGGATCTTTGTGCCTCCTCTTCCTCACAGATCAGAGTGACTCCTCTTCCTCTCAGAGGATCTTTGTAACTCCTCTTCCTCACAGAGGATCTTTGTAACTCCTCTTCCTCTCAGATCAGAGTGACTCCTCTTCCTCTCAGAGGATCTTTGTAACTCCTCTTCCTCTCAGATCAGAGTGACTCCTCTTCCTCTCAGAGGATCTTTGTGACTCCTCTTCCTCTCAGATCAAAGTGACTCCTCTTCCTCACAGAGGATCTTTGTGGCTCCTCTTCCTCACAGATCAGAGTGACTCCTCTTCCTCTTAGAGGATCTTTGTGCCTCCTCTTCCTCTCAGATCAGGGTGACTCCTCTTCCTTACGGAGGATCTTTGTGACTCCTCTTCCTCTCAGATCAGAGTGACTCCTCTTCCTCTCAGATCAGAGTGACTCGTCTTCCTCACAGAGGATCTTTGTGACTCCTCTTCATCTTAGATCAGAGTGACTCCTCTTCCTCACAGAGGATCTTTGTGACTCCTCTTCATCTTAGATCAGAGTGACTCCTCTTCCTCACAGAGGATCTTTGTGACTCCTCTTCCTCTCAGATCAGAGTGACTCCTCTTCCTCACAGAGGATCTTTGTGACTCCTCTTCCTCTCAGATCAGAGTGACTCCTCTTCCTTACGGAGGATCTTTGTAACTCCTCTTCCTCACAGATCAGAGTGACTCCTCTTCCTCTTAGAGGATCTTTGTGCCTCCTCTTCCTCACAGATCAGAGTGACTCCTCTTCCTCTCAGAGGATCTTTGTGACTCCTCTTCCTCTCAGATCAGAGTGACTCCTCTTCCTCTCAGAGGATCTTTGTAACTCCTCTTCCTCTCAGATCAGAGTGACTCCTCTTCCTCTCAGAGGATCTTTGTAACTCCTCTTCCTCTCAGATCAGAGTGACTCGTCTTCCTCACAGAGGATCTTTGTGACTCCTCTTCATCACAGATCTTTGTGACTCCTCTTCCTCACAGATCAGAGTGACTCCTCTTCCTCACAGAGGATCTTTGTGACTCCTCTTCCTCTCGGATCAGAGTGACTCCTCTTCCTCTCAGATCAGAGTGACTCCTCTTCCTCACAGAGGATCTTTGTGACTCCTCTTCATCACAGATCTTTGTGACTCCTCTTCCTCACAGATCAGAGTGACTCCTCTTCCTCACAGAGGATCTTTGTGACTCCTCTTCATCACAGATCTTTGTGACTCCTCTTCCTCACAGATCAGAGTGACTCCTCTTCCTCACAGAGGATCTTTGTGACTCCTCTTCCTCTCAGATCAGAGTGACTCCTCTTCCTCTCAGATCAGAGTGACTCGTCTTCCTCACAGAGGATCTTTGTGACTCCTCTTCATCTTAGATCAGAGTGACTCCTCTTCCTCACAGAGGATCTTTGTGACTCCTCCTGCTCTCAGATCAGAGTGACTCCTCTTCCTCACAGAGGATCTTTGTGACTCCTCTTCCGCAGCAGAATGGCAGGCAGCGCGTGGAGGTCAATGGTAAGAAATAGCTGATTTATAAAGAACAGAGAACCCTGAGGAGGAGTCAAACAGTCTTCTGTTTCAGGTTCTGTGGGTTCTTTGTGAGCGGACGTGTCGGCTGTTCTGTTAGTGCGGGTTCGAGTCTCTGAAAGCGGCTTTAACCGCTGTCGTCAGCTCGTTAGCATATCAGCTAACTCCTGCGTGTCCTTCAACGTGATGAGAGATGCAGGAGCTAGCAGAGCTAGCAGAGCTAGCAGAGCTAGCAGAGCTCACTGTTGTTGTTCACCAGGTCTGTCACGACTTTCTCCGCATGTTCACTAACACCACCGGGAAATTACAAACTGTCACCGCCGGCCGAGGCTCCGGTGAGGCGGCCAAGACTCCTGTAGAGAATCTGCTAATTTAAGGTTCCTTCGCACTTTGGGCAAAATCCAAACCGCGTAGAAAAGAAAAGAAGAGTTGAGAAAGAAGCTGTGTTCCCACTGTTAAATTCGGCTAACATGAAATCCTCCGTATTTTTGTCCAAATACACACAAAATGAGGAAACAAGACAACATGTCCCTCCTGTGGGACAGGACGGACACAGTAAGATGAAGATAAACAGGGGAAACGTTAACATACGTGTTTTCTTCCCGATACATGTTACTGGAATTAACATCAGACCTTTCTCTGAATCCGTGATGGTGAAACCGGTTAGTCACTAAAAGTTCACTGGAAATGAATAACATGAAGACTTTGTTGGTTTATAATAATAATAATTTATGATAATCACCGTTTCTATCGACCTGCTGTTCATCGATAACAAAGAACCCTGAAACTAATGAATACCTGTGCAGACAGCTTTTAGTGAAACACAGGAAGTGAAAGCGTTTGTGGTTAAAGTGACCTTCATGTCTCCTCAGCTGACCCAGGTGGTGGGGGGGGCCCTCAGGAGACCCGCTCTGTCTTCAGCTGCCTTTTCCAGAGGGGTGAGTAGTTCAGGGTCCAACCGGACACCAGCCTGCTGTGACACACGCACGCACACACACACGCACAGTGAACCCCAGGTTGAAGGTGTGGTCAGAGTGTGATTGGGTGGTGATGGAGCAGTGGATAAGACGTGCCTTTGGTGTGAGAGACCCTGGTTCAATCCACCAGTGTGTCCCTGATCAAGACACTTAAAGGCGTGCGACCTCTGATGAATCTGCGTGATATGATCTGCTGATATGAGCCAACTGCAGATAAATCAATACCTGATTAATTAATGATTAGAAAAGAGGTTGATGCTTCAGTCACGTTGGGAGTGTTGTTGTTGCATAGTTTGTCCACCAGGAGGCGCTCAGCAACAGACCCACCTCAGCTGATCAGCTGTTGATTATTTTAGGAGTCACTGAATTTTCTTGGTGAAACGTTTTTATAACGATCAACAGATTATTTGAAGCTGTCGTTTTTTCTCGCTGAGGTCAGGACGACATGAACTCGCGTTCAAAAATCTAATGGCCGATAAATCAGATTTCTTTTAAATCAGCCGCCACGGCGAGGCTCTCACGCCGCCGTCTCTCTGTCTGCAGATGCAGACCGTCACTCTGATTCCTGGAGACGGGATCGGGCCGGAGATCTCCACGGCGGTCATGAAGATCTTTGAAGCGGCCAAAGTGAGTGTTCTGAAGAAGCGGCGAACCTGGTGAGTTTCAGAAGCTTTTCAATGTGTTCTTTTGACCCGCAGGCTCCAATCAGGTGGGAGGAGAGGAACGTGACGGCCATCAAGGGACCCGGCGGCAGATGGATGATCCCTCCGGACGCCAAAGAGTCCATGGACCAGAACAAGATCGGACTGAAAGGTCTGGTGAGGCTCAGAGCCGCGCTTCAGATTCAGTTTTCTGTGAGTGCCCCCTAAACGTTGTGTCCTCCAGGACCCCTGAAGACGCCCATCGCCGCAGGTCACCCCTCCATGAACCTGCTCCTGAGGAAGACCTTCGACCTTTACGCCAACGTGCGACCCTGCATCTCCATCGAGGGCTACAAGACCCCGTACACCGACGTCAACCTGGTGACCATCCGAGAGAACACGGAGGGCGAGTACAGCGGCATCGAACACGTGGTGAGTGTTCGGGACGCAGAGACGGGTTCAAACCGGACTCACCTGTGACCTGCTGCACCGTGACGCAGCCGCGGCGACGTTAGCGAACGTGTTCTCGCCGAGGGCTCGATAGGTCGTTTATAAAAAGCTAACGCTACGTTCAGCCACCGTCTCCTGCCGGACGGCGAGCGTTGCTTCGTGCACGCCGCCTGAACGTGAACACACTTCACTACAGGTTACAAAAAGGCAAATACTGGAGAGCTCCTGCTGCTCGATCTTTACTGGCATCAAGAGTTTATTCTGACCAGAAAGTTATCGTTTTTAGTTTGAGGACGTTGCGTCACTTTAAATGTTGCTACGCAAGGAATTGTGGGACGGCGTCACCTCCTTTCCTTTAGTGAAGGATGTTCCGGTGTTCCTACGCAGAAGGAGGTGAGGAAGCACTGAAGCACCACAAAGACAAAAACACGTTTAGAGCCTCCTCCACCTGCTGCTCCGAGGCAGAGTCTCAGTCTGGAGCCGCCACGAGCCTCCAGACCAGATCCAGGACTCACCAGGTGTGACACTGAGATCAGGTGACTGTGAAGGCTGCAGCATTTATTACTCACCAGACCGCTCAGTGACCCTGAAGCTCTCGGTCTTTAGCCCAGCTATTCCAGAACAGTTTAAATTCTGACCTTCTGTCGTTCCCCAGACACGCTGATAAATGACTGTAAACAGGAAATGTTTCCATCTGAATCGCAGCACAAACAGAAAAACGGCTCAAACGTCTTCAGTGTAAAACGAAAGTTTAAAAAGTGCTGACAAACTGAAAATACTTGATGACTCAACTGTGCGCTGTTATCAGATACTCGGATAGAAATGTAACTACGCGTCACGGCGACTCAGACCACATCATTTCCTCTGAGCTCACAGGAAGCGCTCAGTGCTCTGAAGCCAGTTTCACTGGCGACCAAACCAGCAGCTGTAACACGACGGATACTTTCTTTAGAGCGCCAGAACAGCCGCGTCAGTTTGATCCATTCAGTCCATAACATCGTCGACAAAGTGGACGCTATAACGCCACCGCCAGCTCGTGCTTCAGAATCACAGACACCAAACTAAGAGCACAGAGTTTCTCTAAACTCCAACTCTTTTCCCCTCCTGATTATTGTAATTCTGGGCGACGGCAGCTTCATCTGCAGTTTAGCAAAAAGAAAAGCTGATCGGATCCGACAAAAGTTCTTAATTTGTTTGTAGGAACGTGTTGAGGTCAAATCTTTTGTTTTGTCTTTGAAAAGTTAAAAGATGAATCAACTTTTTTCATAAATGAGCAGATGAAAACCGTTCAAGCTGAAGATGAGTTTCAGCCGGACTCTTGTGAGTGAAACACGGTGGACCGACCCAGACCCCGAATCCAGCCCGGGAGTCTCTCGGCTGACTTCCTGTGGTCGTTCTGTTCTGAAACTCCGGTCTCGTCGTTGTAGATCGTGGACGGCGTCGTTCAGAGCATCAAACTGATCACAGAGGACGCCAGCAGACGCATCGCAGAGTACGCCTTCGAGTACGCCAGGAACAACCAAAGAACCAGCGTGACGGCCGTCCACAAGGCCAACATCATGTGAGTATGAACCCAGCAGGACGATGGCGGGTTAACGGGTTGGCGACTGGATCGGTAACTCTCTCTCTCTCTCTCTGTCCGTCCAGGCGGATGTCAGACGGGCTGTTCCTCAGAAAGTGTCGCGAGGTGGCCGAGAACTTCAAAGACATCAAGTTCACAGAGATGTACCTGGACACCGTTTGTCTCAACGTGAGTCTGAGAGTCCTGACCCTGCCGGTGAAGTCACATAAACATGCTCTCTAGTTTAAAATGCGAACTCTGGTTCTGACCTGATGCTTCGGGCTTTCAGATGGTTCAGGATCCGACCCAGTTCGACGTGCTGGTCATGCCCAACCTGTACGGAGACATCCTCAGGTCAGTCCGTCCTCCTGCACCGCGTTTGTCTTCATGTTCTGCTCTGAGGGTTCAGTGTTGACTCCATGTCTCGAACTGTTGCAGCGATCTGTGCGCCGGTCTGATCGGAGGCCTCGGAGTCACTCCCAGCGGGAACATCGGCGCCAACGGAGTCGCCATCTTTGAATCGGTTTGTTTCTCCATTTTTTTTTTTTTTTTTTTAATTTCAGTTCGTTTCAGCTCTGCAACAAACTTTAATAATCAACATGTTTCTTTCTTCCTGTGAATGAAAAGATGATTAAAGATTTAGAAGAAAAGTAAATTCAGCAGCCTGAACAGAATCTGCTCCTCCTGCAGGTCCACGGCACCGCCCCCGACATCGCCGGCCTGGACATGGCGAACCCCACCGCCCTGCTGCTCAGCGCTGTCATGATGCTGCGCCACATGGGTCTCCATGACTACGGCAACAAGATCCAGACGGCCTGTTTCGACACCATCAGAGACAAGAAGGTGAGACTCTGAAGCTCCTCAAGTAGAAACAGGCGTTTGGGTCACTGACCGTCCTGCGTCTCTACGCTAAACTGTACTCCAAGACGCCACGGCAGCTTCCTGCACGCCGCACGCTCATCAGAGGCTTATTCAGAAAGCAGAGAGGTCCGTGACTCATAGGGGGCAGTCGAGTCAATGAAGCCTGGACCGGGTTCAGTTCAGACCCAAGAGAAGACTGTGAATGTGTCTCTGAGGAGTCGTGAGTGGCCCGGTGTCCTCGGATCAGGATCAGGTTTAATGCCAGGAGGTTTTCAACAGACAAAGAATTTGCTTTGGTATTTTGGTCCCAATGAACGTAGAAAGAAAAGTTCTGCAGAGGTCTGGAGTCCTTGCTGCTCCTTAAAAAGTCTGGAAAGGTCTTCAAATTAAATCAGGGCACTTAAGGTATTAAATTTTCCGATGGTGCGTTCAAGGCTGGTGGGAATATTTTCTCACACGGTGGCCTAACACCGTCTTATCAAGGTGCTTTTGTCTGATTAACTGAGTGTTAGACGATGTTTGATATAAGTTTTGTGTTCCGTTATCCCACGGGTTCTGAAATGCTCCAGCGGTACGCAGCGGCTACCTGTGGGGCTATGCTAATGCATCGTTAGCACGTAGCAGACCTGAAAGTTCTGACTCCCTCACATCGTCTCTGTAGTTTAGCGTCACCGCCAGAGACGCAGAGAGCAGAGTCAGTGCGGCGCGTTCGCTGTGTTCCCTGGAAGTTATTATCCTGTCATAGCAATTATCTTCCTATTAAAGTATCGTTTGGGAATTCTGCTGAACAATGAATCAAAATAACCAACTGCTGCAGTGACATGTGATCTACAACATGTGAGGTTGTAACCATGGAAACGGCGTTGTTTGACGAGGCGTGTTTGTACCTCAGGTGCTGACGAAGGACCTGGGAGGAAACTCCAAGTGTTCGGAGTTTACAGCTGACATCTGCCGTCGCATCCAGGATATGGACTGAAGCTGAGGGAGCTGCTCCGCCACAGAGCCACGCCCACCTCCTCCTCCCCCCTCCTCCTCCTCCCTCCTCCTCCACTGCAGAGCGGGTGGCGCTGCAGGGACACAGTCTCCTGAGAGCCTCTGAGTTTTCTTTCTACTGTATTTACATGATGGAAAAGTTGTTGCTTGCTGTAATGAGATGACAGGTGTGGAGGGGGCGGGGCTTCTGCTGCGGCTGCTACCTGGGTGGTGAACACGACGAAAACATTCACAGTAAACATGCGCACAAGTTTTATATGACCAAGATAGAATGCAGATGTGTCTTCATCAGAATAATCTGTTGTAACTGAAATGCCTTCTTATTTATTGTTTCCTGTTAGCGTCTTCAGAAATCTGTGACGAGAACGCTGCTTCACTGACGGGCAGCTGCTCTGTCTTCTTACTGAACGCTTTAGCACATTCAGTCATTAAAAAAGGGCTTTCAAAGGACCAACCTGCGTTTACGTCTTTTTAAAACTCTTTAAAACCACAGAGATCCCCGATTGGCAGCCCACCTCTGTGGACACGCCTCCCTCGGGATGACGTCAGGGCACCACGCCCCCTGTTTCCTGGGCGCGACAAGCTGTCAGAGACAGACCAGAAGACCCTGCATTTTCACCTTCAAAGTAAAAGCGTATCATCTGGCCTGTTCTGACCTCAGAATCGACAGGAAGTCAGAATCTTTGCTATAAAAGCAAGTGAGCAAACATTTCAACCCTCACCTGATATCATACATATAGACATTACTTACTGTGTACTAAGGGTTTGCTGTATCATTGCTTTATCATCACACTCGGGTCACTTTACATGTTGGGACATCATACTTTATTTATACCAGATTATGGTGATGAATATAATAATGAAAAGTAAGAAAATAACAAATATAAGCAATAATATAATATGTAGTTAAATGTATTAAGTAATAAATTAACCAAACACAGAAATTTACCAAAACCAAACCATCAAATAATTAATATATGTCAAATAATTAAAAGCCAAATCTCTACTAACCAACATTATAAATAATGGAGCAACATGGAGATAATGGTTGAGTTTTTATTTTGGCAGTACAAGAGGCACATACAACTTTAAATGGCTGTATTTATTTAATAATACATTTAATAATAATTTCATTTGTAATGCACTTTATATTTTCGCAAATCCCAAAGTGCTACATGATAAAACAGGTAAGTGCTAAAAAAAATTTTAAAAAAAAACTGTCGTTTTTTCTTTTCTAAATACTAAACGTATTTCCCACTCCTACCTGGACCTCCACACCCCGGGTTTACACCTTAACCTGATCTGGATCCAGGGGATGAACCAACAGATCTGGCCTCTGTGTTCACACCTGATTTATTTGATCTGTTCTTGTTCTCCTCACTGAGATCGGATCCATCGGCAAAACCTGCATGTGAGTAATGTGAAGTAGCGCTGAGTTCCCCCCAGACTGCCTTTAAAAATCCCATCGTTTAGCGAGTTGTTGAGTTAGAGAAAACTGTACAAACTCTGTGAAACGCAGTCTACGACAGATTTTTAATTATGTGTCGTCTCTTGTAAATTCGGCCGATGCGACACGTGAAGTTAGTCCCTGCTTTGTGTAAATAATGTTGTGTCTTGGTTCAGTTTCACAGCTGGACTTGTAGTAACGTTTGCAGGGCTGCAGGAGAGGACACAGTAAAGTTGGGCTGGTAGTTTACTCTTTGTCCTGATGAGGGAAGGGTGGAGTAGGACTCGCTCTTAAACATTATATTGTTTGGAAAAGGTCAGACAGCCTTTTACTTCCTCCAGGACCAGGACCTCTGGTTATTATGGAGGAGGGTCCAGCTGCATTTCCCCATTCAGTCGGGGAGGAAACCACTCCGGGGAGGGTCAGGATAAAACAAATAGAGCAAATAAGTAAAAAATGAGACGTGTTACATCAATTACTGGGTGTAATTAGAGCTACAATCAATCGATTAATTGATTATTGCAGTAGTTGTAGTTGTATTTTCAGAGAAGGCAGCTTGTTGAGGCTGTATTGCTGATCATAGACACGCAGAAATTGGTAGGAACAGGTAGAATCTGGAGAATAAAGTTGGTGCGATAAAGAAACCTGCGGAGGTGTTGGTTAGTGTTTTATTCTGAAAGGCCGCACCGGAAGTGTGGTGCGGTGTATTCTGGGTAGCTTGGAGCTGGCTCGTTTCCTGCTTCCTCTCGGTCCCGTTTCAGTGGAACCCAGTCCGGAACCCGCGGCCCCGGTGAACCCAGTGAGCCCAGCAGAGTACCGCAGAGCGCGAGGAGCCCGCAGGCTCCGTTACAGCACCGGGACAGACGGCGGGAAAATGGCGAAGACGTACGACTATCTGTTCAAACTGCTGCTGATCGGGGACAGCGGCGTCGGTAAGACCTGCCTGCTGTTCCGGTTCAGCGAGGACGCCTTCAACACCACCTTCATCTCCACCATCGGTGAGTCCCCTCCCGGTCCCCCGGTCCCCCGGAGGCTCCAGCCCCCAGGTGGACAGGTGTGACACCAAAATGTGTGACCTATCAGATCCTGTGACACAAATGGCAGGTTAAGCGCCAGCGGCTTTGCTGACGATGTGAAGCGGTTTCTTTCTGTTTAGGCACCAAAAGTGACGTTACGGTCAGGAACACATCGTCATTTGGGTGTAGTCACAGAATCTGATGGGTCACACATTTTGGTGTTACACCGGCGGCTAACGGGACGCTCGGTCCCGTTAGCCGCTGAGCAAACGGGAAAGTGAAAGCGATCGGGAGGGGGGCGGGAACTGTGAGCCACGTGACCTTTGCCCCCCCCCGATCAGTTATATTGATCAGTTCTTCAGTTAAAGAACCGCAGCTGTGTGGATGAAGATGTAACTGAAGTACTCGAGTACAACTCTGAGGTACTTGTACGTCACTACTACAAGGAGATACTGTAGTTTTTACTGCGCTACGTGTATCTGACAGCTTTACTCGACAGATTAAAGGAGTTTATAAAATCTGATGTTATGAATGAAACACAGCTGATCGATCAGCCTCTGATGTTTGTTCAGACTCCAAAGTCCAAAACCATGATTTTCACATGTCGAGTTATTTTGCACAAAATGTACAAAACATTATTATTTCTCTGTTTTAGCTGCACATCCAGTAAATTTCTTATACTTTTAGTATTTTACAGGTAAAAGTTAAAACTCTTCATATTGAATCATTTATTATGTGAAAGTTTGATTTCTAGAGCACAAGAGGTGTGGTCATGTGACAAAATGCTCAGCGTGTGAGCTAATCAGCTGCTTTCTTAAAATGACATGTTTCCTGGCAGAGTTTTTAAATATCTGTGTTTTATTTTATCTGTAAATACGTAAAAATAAAGGCTCCGTCACACAAATGAGAAGTTTTCATTGAATAAATCAATGAAAAAACTAGATTTTGAAGAACCGTTAAGTAAACGTCTGAATGTTTGATATATTATCACAATAAAACCAATTATGATATGCAAATCAGTGCATATGTAATGAGGAAGTACCTCATTTACATATTACAAATAAAAAAAATCAAGTTGTAATTGAAAAAAAGCTAGATTTATGTTTCCTTTCAACTTGAAAGGTTTTGTGAGGATAGTATGTGGTATTAGTACTTTTACTGCAGTAAATGATCCCTCAGCGTTGACAAATAATCAGTAAAATAACCCGTACACTTTGTTGGCAGCACTGTAAAGATTACACAGTAGGACTTAAAGCCAGAACAGGAAACATCTGGACGGCAGCAGGGAAATACAAAATAAAGCAAAACGAAATAAAAAAAGGCTGAAAACAGGTGGAGAAGGAACTCCGATCAGCTGATCGATGGAAGTGATTGTTGTTGATTTGAGTCACTCGTGCACACGTATGGCGTATGTGTGTGCGTCACGTCCTCCCAGCCACAGTGCTGAGTACGCCGCCTCTGTCTTCCTGGTGGAAACAGGAAGTGGGAACTGTCACAGTGACAGAGAGAGGTGTGTGTGTGTTTCAGGTAAAGCTGCTCTGACGTCATGTGGTCTGATCTAAAGGTTTGATCAGGTTCAGGAGACAGAGGGGGGGACCCTGTTCAGGACAGACAGACAGGAAGTGGATGTGGTGTGCAGCCAGAGGTCATTGACCTGCTCCGCTGCACGTTTCCGTAGCAACCAGCAATAACTGGGTTTCACTTCCTGCTGACGGAGCGAGAGAAGAAAGCAGGCGTGGTGGGGGACAGGTTTCTGAACCAGCTGGGACCTGAGATCAGTCAGTCATTAGCGTTAGCAGCCTGGCATTATTTTATATACATGAATGGGGTCCAGACTTCAGTGGAAGCTGGAGCGGTTTGAATCAGGCCGTCCCCGTCACACCGTCAGGCGCATGAGGGCTCTCTGTAGACTCTGCCTGAGGGAATTACCCACAGTTCAACAGGTGACGTCAACTCAGCCTGTGAAGGTTCAGGCTTTAGGGTGGAGACTGGGATTGAGCCCCTGATCCAGGTCTGACAATACGTGTGTCAGTCCTCCTCGCCCACGTTCCTCGGGTAACAGAACCTCACCTATGATCACCTGCTCCGGTCAGACAGAACCTGCAGTTTCTCTTCTGACATCTTATGGCTCAAACTATCAGTCTGATCCAGAACCTGATGCAGGCAGGTCAGTAATGAGACCCAGACCTGCAGCGCTCCTGTTTTTTGTCCCAGCGCTGGTTAAATGTGTTTCTATGGATACTCTGGCAGGTAGAGCCAATCAGCTGATCCGCATCCAGCTGGCCAGACTGGACCAGAGAGGGTCAGGGTGGGGAGGAGGTTTACTCAGACCTGGTCCAGCTCCTCGGCCCTCTGGGCAGGAAGCGCTTCTCCGCAGCAGGAAGGAGCGTTTGGTCAAATTTGCCTGTTAAAAATGTCTGTGACTTCCTTTTTACCCACCCGGTCAGCTGACAGACACCCAGAGCTGAGAAACAAATGCACCTCAGAGTTTGATTCACCAGCTGGGAGGGGAGACCTGGTTAAGGTCAGACGTAGCCTCTGTTCAGGTCAGACTCCTGTGTGTATGTACCCAGGTATTTACATTGTTTTTAAGGTTTTTAGGTGGTATTTACATTGTTTTTAAGGTTTTTAGGTGGTATTTACATTGTTTTTAAGGTTTTTAGGTGGTATTTAGGTGTTTTTAAGGTTTTTAGGTGGTATTTAGGTGTTTTTAAGGTTTTTAGGTGGTTTTAAAAGGTTTTTAGCTGGTATTTAGGTGGTTTTAGGTGGTATTTAGGTGTTTGTAAGGTTTTCAGGTGGTATTTAGCTGTTTTTAAAGGTTTTTAGGTGGTATTTAGGATGTATTTAGTTGTTCTAAAAGTATTTAGGTGTTTTTAGGGGTTTTAAGGTTTTTAGGTGGTATTTAGGTGGTATTTAGGTGGTATTTATTATGTATTTAGTTGTTCTAAAAGTATTTAGGTGTTTTTAAAAGGTTTTTAGCTGGTATTTAGGTGTTTTTAGCTGGTATTTAGGTGTTTGTAAAAGGTTTTTAGCTGATATTTAGGTGTTTTTAGGTGGTATTTAGGTGTTTTTAAAGGTCTTTAGGTGGTATTTAGGTGTTTTTAGGATGTATTTAGTTGTTCTAAAAGTATTTAGGTGTTTTTAGGTGGTATTTAGGTGTTTTTAGGTGGTATTTAGTTGTTCTAAAAGTATTTAGGTGTTTTTAGGTGGTATTTTGATGTTTTTAAGGTTTTTAGGTGGTATTTACATTGTTTATAAGGTTTTTAGGTGTTTTTAGGTGGTATTTAGGTGTTTGTAAGGTTTTCAGGTGGTATTTAGGTGTTTTTAAAGGTTTTTAGGTGGTATTTAGGTGTTTTTAAAGGTTTTTAGGTGGTATTTAGGTGGTATTTAGGATGTATTTAGTTGTTCTAAAAGTATTTAGGTGGTATTTAGGTGTTTTTAGGTGGTATTTAGTTGTTCTAAAAGTATTTAGGTGTTTTTAGGTGGTATTTTGATGTTTTTAAGGTTTTTAGGTGGTATTTACATTGTTTATAAGGCTTTTAGGTGTTTTTAGGTGGTATTTAGGTGTTTGTAAGGTTTTCAGGTGGTATTTAGGTGTTTGTAAGGTTTTCAGGTGGTATTTAGGTGTTTTTAAGGTTTTTAGGTGGTATTTAGGATGTATTTAGTTGTTCTAAAAGTATTTAGGTGGTATTTAGGTGGTATTTAGGATGTATTTAGTTGTTCTAAAAGTATTTAGGTGTTTTTAGGTGGTATTTAGGTGTTTTTAGGTGGTATTTAGTTGTTCTAAAAGTATTTAGGTGTTTTTAGGTGGTATTTTGATGTTTTTAAGGTTTTTAGGTGGTATTTACATTGTTTTTAAGGTTTTTAGGTGTTTTTAGGTGGTATTTAGGTGTTTGTAAGGTTTTCAGGTGGTATTTAGGTGTTTGTAAGGTTTTTAGGTGGTATTTAGGTGTTTTTAAAGGTTTTTAGGTGGTATTTAGGATGTATTTAGTTGTTCTAAAAGTATTTAGGTGTTTTTAGGTGGTATTTAGGTGTTTTTAAGGTTTTCAGGTGGTATTTAGGTGTTTTTAGGATGTATTTAGTTGTTCTAAAAGTATTTAGGTGTTTTTAGGTGGTATTTAGGTGGTATTTAGGTGTTTTTAAGGTTTTCAGGTGGTATTTAGGTGTTTTTAGGATGTATTTAGTTGTTCTAAAAGTATTTAGGTGTTTTTAGGTGGTATTTAGGTGTTTTTTAAGGTTTTTAGGTGGTATTTTGATGTTTTTACGGTTTTTAGGTGGTATTTAGGTGTTTTTTAGGTGGTATTTTGATGTTTTTAAGGTTTTTAGGTGGTATTTAGGTGTTTTTTAGGTGGTATTTAGGTGTTTTTTAGGTGGTATTTAGGTGTTTGTAAGGTTTGTAGCTGGTATTTAGGTGTTTGTAAGGTTTTTAGGTGGTATTTAGGTGTTTTTAAAGGTTTTTAGGTGGTATTTTGATTTTTTTACGGTTTTTAGGTGGTATACGCAGTCGTGTTGGACTGACGTGAGAAACCAGAAGTCAGTGTGGACTGATTTAAAGTTTTCAGTAACACAACCAAAGAGTGACCATATCAGGATATTAACCACGTGTTAAAATGTGTCTCACAGGGTTCTTTTAAATGAACGAGTCACTTCCTTCCTGCATTCAGGTGCACAATGTACATATTTATACCCGTGTGTGACCGTTGTGTCTCTGGTGTTTCAGGAATCGACTTTAAAATCAGGACGATCGAGCTGGACGGCAAGAAGATCAAACTTCAGATCTGGTGAGTGTAAGCACGATCAATGATTGGATCAGCTGAGGAAGACGTGACTTTAACCACGGTCTGCTTCCTGTTCCTGCAGGGACACGGCAGGTCAGGAGCGCTTTAGGACCATCACCACGGCCTATTACAGAGGAGCCATGGTAAGACACGCCCCCTCCTGCTTCCCTCTCTGCTATTGGACAGATGATGTGTTGTGATCAGTTCAGGAGCTACATGTCACCACGTGGTCGGGCACTTCACTTCCTGTGATGATGTCACTTCCTATCTTCTGTGTTCCAGGGCATCATGCTGGTCTATGACATCACCAACGAGAAGTCCTTCGATAACATCAGGAACTGGATACGCAACATCGAGGAGGTACGCCGCTCTGACATCACAGCTGCTCCGTGGGCGTTGAACTCTGAAGGTTCAGTCACGTTACGCTTCTTGTTTCGGCTGGCGTTTCACCTGGGCGTTCTTATTCATGATCATTAGTTATTGATTACCTGCGTCAGAGCTGGGAAGCTTCGTCAAACGGAAACTTAACGTGATTGAATCTTTGGAGCCGAACAGTGATGTCACTGCTCACGTTTGAGTCCTCGCCACATTTCTTCTTCTTCTTCTTCTTCTCGGCTTCATTTTCCATCAGCTGTTTGATCAAAACATATTGATGACATATAGATGGCCTGTTGTGGTTTCTGCTGAGATGTTTTGATGTTCGGACGGCGACAGTAACGACCGCAACGTTTGTGTCTGTGTCAGCACGCGTCTTCAGACGTGGAGAGAATGATTCTGGGAAACAAGTGTGACATGAACGACAAGAGACAAGTGTCCAAGGAGCGAGGAGAGCAGGTCGGTGACCTTTAGTTATATTTATAAAAGAAATGAGACTTGAAACAACAAAAAATATTTTAATAAAGGTTTTAAGTTTCAAAGAAAATGGAATACAGTGTGGAAAGAACGCCGCCATGTTTGTAGTTCTTCTATGAATCTAAGTCCAGTGGAAAAACCTCGAATGGTCCAAAAGTTAAAAACAACATTTACGTCACCAAAACATAAATATAATATACAAATATAAATATTTGGATCTAAAATGAACAAATGAATGATTATTTCACTGTAGGATCAGCCGATGACCAGCTGCTCTGTCTGCCTTCATTAATATCATATATAATATATATATAATACAGAACACATAAAGCTTCTGAGGTGAATTAGCAGGCTGTTTGAAAATTAGAGGTATTTGTACTTGAGTATTTTCTCCTTCTGCTCCACCTCAAAGGGAGATCTTGTACTTTTTACTTCACTTTATTTATCTGTCAGCTTCAGTTACTTTACAATGTCAGATTTTTACACACTAACACATGAAGAGTTTATAAAATATGATGTTTAGTTATACATGTAACACTTTATACAGCTGGTACATTAGTTGATGGAAATAAATTTAATTGGGAACTATTTTAAAATTCATTGAAGTCATTTTTGATGTAAAAACATTTCAAGATTAGCTGTTTTTCATTTTAATTATTTTAGGAGTCACTGTGACATTAATACATATTTTCATAATGTTTCCTAATGGAGAAAATAAGCAGCATATTAATCCATAATCAAGTATTAGTACTTTGTAAAAATGTGTTTTATTTCCTTCCACTGCTGCAGAGTAACTTGAAGCTCATTATTAATCTCTGAAATCTACATTATTCCTCAGTTTTCTTTACTTTGTTTTTACCGTCTTTGGTTGTTCTGCATCCCTGGAAGGAAACATTTCTACAGTGACACCTTAGGACAGCCTGTTGATCCACCTCCGAAGCTTTATGTGTCTATATTATATATGAAATTAATGAAGGCAGACAGAGCAGCAGAAATAATGAAGAAAACTCATTCATTTAATTCTTTAATTTTAGATCTGAAAATGTCAAACATCGTTTTTAACTTTTGGACCATTTGAACTACTTAGATTTACAGCAGAACTACAAACATGGAGGACTTATAAACAGACAGGTAGTGTGTGTGTTGATTTAACAAAAGAAGAGCAACTTGTGGGATTCAAGTTTTTATTGTCTGAACAACAGGATGGAAAAAATGTCTCAGTTTCTGTCTCCTCTTGTTCTTCAGCTGGCCATCGATTGTGGGATCAAGTTTCTGGAAACCAGCGCGAAGTCCAGCATCAACGTGGAGGAGGTGAGTCAGGATCCTGGTACCAGTTCACTTCAGTAGGAGAAGCTTCTTAATGTGCTGCGCTTGTCCTCCACAGGCCTTCATGACGCTCGGCAGAGACATCATGACCAGACTCAACAGGAAGATGGTGAGTTTACTGAAGGACAAGAGGGAGGGACAGGGACGACGTAGAGACGGAAACAAGAGGCAAAGCAGGAGAGAGAAGGACAGAGACGAAGTAGAGACAGAAACGAGGCAAAGCGGTAGAGAGACAAACAAGGAAAGGGACGAGGGAGGGAGAGATGACGTAGAGATGGAAACAAGAGGCAAAGCGGGAGAGAAGGACAGGGACGAGGGAGGGACGAAGTAGAGACAGAAACAAGAGGCAAAGCAGGAGAGAGAAGGACAGGGACGAAGTAGAGACAGAAACAAGAGGCAAAGCGGGAGAGAGAAGGACGAAGTAGAGACAGAAACAAGAGGCAAAGCGGGAGAGAGAAGGACAGGGACGAAGTAGAGACAGAAACAAGAGGCAAAGCGGGAGAGAGACGGACGAGGGAGGGAGGGAGGGACACGGACGACGTAGAGACGGAAACAAGAGGCAAAGCGGGAGAGAGAAGGACGAAGTAGAGACAGAAACAAGAGGCAAAGCGGGAGAGAGACGGACGAGGGAGGGAGGGAGAGAGACGGACGACGTAGAGACGGAAACAAGAGGCAAAGCGGGAGAGAGAAGGACAGGGACGAGGGAGGGACGAAGTAGAGACAGAAACAAGAGGCAAAGCGGGAGAGAGACAAACAAGGGAGAGAGAAGGACAGGGATGAGGGAGGGACGAAGTAGAGACAGAAACAAGAGGCAAAGCGGGAGAGAGAAGGACAGGGACGAGGGAGGGACGAAGTAGAGACAGAAACAAGAGGCAAAGCGGGAGAGAGACGGACGAGGGAGGGAGGGACACGGACGACGTAGAGACGGAAACAAGAGGCAAAGCGGGAGAGAGACGGACGAGGGAGGGAGGGACACGGACGACGTAGAGACGGAAACAAGAGGCAAAGCGGGAGAGAGAAGGAGTAGAGACAGAAACAAGGGGGAGGGACAGGACGAGGGAGAGACATACTGACTCCTGGCTGGTTGGCAGCAGCAGCTGTGTGATTGGAGCAGAGAGCTGTCAGTCATCCTGTCTGTCCTGGTCTCTTCCTGCAGAACGACAGTAACCCTCCTGGAGGAGGCGGGCCCGTTAAGATCACAGAGTCTCGCTCCAAGAAGAGCTTCTTCAGGTGCTCGCTGCTGTAGGCGGAGCCTCTTCTTCTCCTCCGGCTGCTGCAGCGCCCCCTGCTGGAGGACCTGACCTGCGGACACATGAAGAAGAAACATACTGAACCTCAGCTCGAGCTTTACTTCCTGCACGCCGCCTCCTTCTTCTTCTTCTGTTCCTAACTCAGCAGGGGAGGAGCCAATGTTTTTAAAGAGGGAAGATGAAGAGAGCGAGCTGCTTCTTCCAAAGACTGTTTGATAATCAGCTGTTACATCATCGACACCTTTGACCACGAGTGTTTGTGCTAACACGTGTTTTATTAACGCTTCTTCAGATAAAATCTATTGATCGCCTTTAAAAACATTCGTCTCTCTGCTAAAAACTTGACTATCAGCTGTTTGAAATGATCAATAATCAATAACTGATGTGCTCCACGAGAAACAAAGATTTATTTAAATATATCGGCGTGTTGCCATCAGATATGCAGGCTCCTCCTACCGCCACGTTTTCTTTAGTCATTCTTCTTCTGTGGTTAGAAAGACTTCCTGTCAGCTGTTCTCTAGAGAACCCGACCGCTCGCCGTGAAACATCGGTAAACTGTTTCAGGCCGCTGCTCCGCGACGCCAGTTTGTGATTGGTCGGTTTGGAAAGAGTGAGCTGACAGGACGAGTCAGAGCTCATCAGAAGGTTTGAACGGGTCACTGACCTTTCAGACGAGGCGACGTCATCGCCTCCTGCGAGGAGGAAACAAACTCTTCTTGATGCTTTTCTACTTTTTTTTATTGATCCGAGTTGTTTTTCGACTTTTTGCTTGATTCTTTATTTTTGTATGAACCTGAAATATTCCTTCTGATCAGCTGTGATCAATACATTTACAAACTGATCGCACAATCATTCCATTTCCCTTTTTATATCTTCACATGCTGAATTAATAAAATGTCAAAATGATCGAATCCAGCTGAATTATTGATCGACATTTCTTTTTCTGTATATTGTGTTAATCAATTTAATTCTGAAATATTTAATTAATCCATTTCTAAGAGCTTTTTGATGCATAGCTTAAAAAAAAGTTAAGCATTATCAATAAACAGGCGGCCAATATGGATTAATAAACAGAACCGATCTCACTGATCAGCTTTAGCGTCCAGACTTTTTACAGTTTGCAGGTAATGAAGGAAGGTCTGTTCTGTACGAGCGTCTGATTGGCTCAAAGAAGAAAACGTGTTTAACGCTGTCTTGTGTTTACATACTCGTTGCAGTATTATTGATTACTATTATTATTAATCTCACTCCAGCTGCAGAAGTAACATTTGACAAATTACTGATCTGCAAGTTTATTTGTGTATTTTTAACTTCAGTTTTTTTTATTTTGTTTCTGACATTTTTAATCTTTTGTTCTGATTGATCGAACGATCGATTAATCAGAACTCGCCGAGGCTGTTTGTGTTCATCAGGAACATGCAAGACTTCAATAATTTAACTGAAGAATGGAGACTAACAGATCACATCACTTCCTGTTAACTGAACATGAAGTCAAATACAACTGAAAGACACAAACAGCTGATCAGTAACAGATAATTTTGTTTGAAAATGTGTTTATTTGCTGTTTTTTTTTTTTTTTTAAATGGAGTCTGGTTTGTGATTCTGTTTGAACTCTTTGCTAACAGCGCTTTGCAAAACTACTCATCACTTTTTGTTCTGAGCTCTTTGATCGGACAGACCGGAGCTGCAGAAAGATATTAAAAAGGAAGTTTTTAAAAAAGCTCATTTCTCTTTTTGTCGTTTCTTTAATCGAACTCATTTGATCTTTTTGAGCGTCTGAGAACAAACTGAAGTCAGACGATCAGAGCGATTGATTGCTGACTGACGATTGTTGGGACGAAGCTGTGTGATCCACGGTGTCACACGTGTTTTCCATTTCCTGTTGATGTCATCAACGTTTCCTGTCAGCTGTGCGTCTCTGGTCAAGTTTCCTGATGAATGTTTGTAACGACGTGCGACGAGCGTTGGAAACAACGCTGCGTTCATTAATTCAACTCAGAGAACCTGCAGATCAGGTACGATGCTGCTCCAGAACAAACTGGCTGACCAGAAAGAGGAGCAGTAAATGAAAAAATCTTTTCTTTGAATTAAATCTTTTCATTAAATAATCTTTTCTTTGAATTAATAAATATTTTCTTCAAATTAATAATCTTTTCTTTTTATGGCCGTTTCTCTGCAGCAGCAGTCGTTTACGTTTCTGATCGATCAGAGGTTATTTTAATATATAAAAATATGTCCAAACGTCTGACTGTACTGTCAGTATTGATGATCTCTACAGCTGCAACATTCAGTCGACTCATCGATTAGCTATTAAATTAATCACCAATTATTTTCATAATCTTTAATAATTTTCAGTCATTTTTTTCTGATCCAGCTCCTTAAATGTGGATGTTCTCTGGTTTCTGTGACAGGAAGTCTTTGGGTTGTGGATCAAACAATTAGATAAAATGACTAATCGATTAAACAACAATGAACAATCAGTTACCAAGGCGACGACATTCATTTAAATGTCTAACTGAAGATCATACAGAGTTTCTTTTCCACAAAACACCTGCCCAGGAGACCCCTGGAGCCGTCCCAGGAGACCCCTGGAACCTGCACAGGAGACCCCTGGAACCGTCCCAGGAGACCCCTGGAACCTGCCCAGGAGACCCCTGGAACCTGCTCAGGAGACCCCTGGAGCCGTCCCAGGAAACCACTGGAACCTGCTCAGGAGACCCCTGGAGCCGTCCCAGGAAACCACTGGAACCTGCCCCGGAGACCCCTGGAACCTGCTCAGGAGACCCCTGGAGCCGTCCCAGGAAACCACTGGAACCTGCCCCGGAGACCCCTGGAACCTGCTCAGGAGACCCCTGGAACCTGCTCAGGAGACCCCTGGAACCTGCTCAGGAGACCCCTGGAGCCGTCCCAGGAGACCCCTGGAACCTGCTCAGGAGACCCCTGGAGCCGTCCCAGGAAACCACTGGAACCTGCTCAGGAGACCCCTGGAGCCGCCCCAGGAAACCCCTGGAGCCGTCCCAGGAAACCACTGGAACCTGCCCCGGAGACCCCTGGAACCTGCTCAGGAGACCCCTGGAACCTGCTCAGGAGACCCCTGGAGCCGTCCCAGGAGACCCCTGGAACCTGCTCAGGAGACCCCTGGAGCCGTCCCAGGAAACCACTGGAACCTGCTCAGGAGACCCCTGGAGCCGTCCCAGGAAACCACTGGAACCTGCCCCGGAGACCCCTGGAACCTGCTCAGGAGACCCCTGGAGCCGTCCCAGGAAACCACTGGAACCTGCCCCGGAGACCCCTGGAACCTGCTCAGGAGACCCCTGGAGCCGTCCCAGGAAACCACTGGAACCTGCCCCGGAGACCCCTGGAACCTGCTCAGGAGACCCCTGGAACCTGCTCAGGAGACCCCTGGAACCTGCTCATGAAGGGAGCTGCAGCTTCACGGGGAAACTGTTAGAGGACTCAGAGGAGGAGATTTACCTTTTCTCATTCTGGACAGTCTGGACCTGCAGTGAACCGGCCTCCCTCATTGGTGGACCATGGCTTGGTCCCGCCCACCTGCGCCTGAACAGGAAGAAGGATGATCAACGGCTTATAATCAGTGTGTTTGTGCATGTGTTTCCATGACGACCAAAGACAAACACTCACCTGCAGCAGGACGTGTCCCGAGACCAGCAGACTGACTCCAGACCAGCCGAGAGAACCAGATCAGAGCTGTCCCCTCTCAGGTGAGTCAGTTCATCTGTCGGCAGAGATTCTTCATCACTTTGGACTCCGTTTTGCCCGGCGGGAAAAACCAGCAGCAGCAGGACTCAGGCTGATTCAGCAGTGCTGAGAGAGTCCAGCCCTGATTCAGTGAGCTTCCTCCTTTCAGTTTCAGTGTAGTCGTTTCCTCTGACCAGCAGGTGGCAGTGTTGTCCAGGCTGTCTCAGCTTCTCTCTCTCAGTCGTGTCCTTATTTAAACGACGTCCTCGTCTCATTTAGAGGAGACGAGCAGTCTGAATGAAACCAAAGTCACTCCACCTCCCTCAGCTGTGAGGTTTGTGTTTCAGAGTGGTGCTCGGCGGTCTGCTGAGGCTGAATCAGATTCAACTGGGCTCCTTTTTTATGTGTCGCTTAATGATTGATAAGAATTCAAGACTTATATGTGCGGTGGGGGGGGCAGGAACCTTTTTTTGGCTTTTGAAACGGGGTCATGACAGAAAAACGTCGAGCAGCTCTAAGCTGTCAGAGGACGTGCATTTATTAACCTTCTGAGACTCAGTCGTGCTGTTTATCTCGCCGTGGTTTCTCCTTTAACACCTCTGCTGCTACACATCAAGTGTTTCTGTAAAGCTTCAACAGAGAATCTTCTACATCACAACATGTTTATATTCAGTAAGGGATGATTTGATAACCTGAGTCGCCGCTGAGTAATTGCAGTGAAATCGCGGCTGACAGGCAGAGGAGACTGCAGCGAAGCAGTTTTAGAGTCAAATGTTTTGTTAGCGTCGGAGCTAACAGAGAAACTCAGACTGCAGCCAGGTGTCGGTTTTCAACAAACTCATGTTTATTATTCAAGTAAGAAAAGTGACAGCAGACGCCCAGCTGAGGCTTTATTTACACACATGTACAGTTAGTCCAGCTGACCCCGGACCAGCTCAGACTCGAACCTGTCCTCCTCGCAGACGGGCCGAGCTGCCGGCGGGCTGACGCTGGGTCAGCACCACAGAAACAATGAACAGCAGCTACGAGGAGTGGAACTACAGAGTGAGAGAAGCTAACGGCTATTATTTACAGAACAAACTCTACCTGAAGCACAACTACATAAATAACTAGAGTTACACTTTAAACTGCATCAACACAGTCGCTGCTTCAACCGTCCCCCACGCAGCGGGACGCAGACCCACCTGCAGAGACAGAATCAGAACAAACTTCAGTTGTTTGGCCTTAAACAGAAGCAAACGACCTCACTAACATTCCCTCCAAATAAACAGGACAGAACAGAACCCGGCCATCGAGCAAGCCGCCACAGACAAACCTGGCTTCCTACGGAGGAGAGGATGCGCTCACTTTGTCCATCACAGGAAACAAACCAAAGTCAAGTAGTGAGTGTCCAGCTTGTATAACAGTGTAAATTTGCTGTCCCCTCAAAATAAAACATCACACAGCCATTAATGTCTAAACCGCTGGCAACAAAAGTGAGGACACCCCTAAGTGAAAATATCCAAATTGGGCCAAATCAGCCATTTTCCCTCCCCGGTGTCATGTGACTCGGTGGTTTTACAAGGTCTCAGGTGTTAACGGGGAGCAGGTGTGTTAAATTTGCTATTATCGCTCTCACACTCCCTCATGCTGCTCACTGGAAGCTCAACATGGCACCTCATGGAAAATAACTCTCGCTCTACATAAAGATGGCCGAGAATGTAAGAAGACTGCCAAGACCCTGAAGCTGAGCTGCAGCACGGTGGCCACGACCATACAGCGGTTCAACAGGACAGGATCCACTCAGAACAGATTCCTGGAACCAGGTCCTGTGGTCTGTTGAGACCAAGATAAACTTATTTGGTTCAGATGGTGTCAAGCGTGTGTGGCGGCAACCAGGTGAGAAGCACAAAGACAAGTGAGTCCTGCCTACAGTCC
>NC_060169.1:2146747-2152687 GCF_021292245.1 Micropterus dolomieu | reverse complement strand
TCCAGACCAGCCGAGAGAACCAGATCAGAGCTGTCCCCTCTCAGGTGAGTCAGTTCATCTGTCGGCAGAGATTCTTCATCACTTTGGACTCCGTTTTGCCCGGCGGGAAAAACCAGCAGCAGCAGGACTCAGGCTGATTCAGCAGTGCTGAGAGAGTCCAGCCCTGATTCAGTGAGCTTCCTCCTTTCAGTTTCAGTGTAGTCGTTTCCTCTGACCAGCAGGTGGCAGTGTTGTCCAGGCTGTCTCAGCTTCTCTCTCTCAGTCGTGTCCTTATTTAAACGACGTCCTCGTCTCATTTAGAGGAGACGAGCAGTCTGAATGAAACCAAAGTCACTCCACCTCCCTCAGCTGTGAGGTTTGTGTTTCAGAGTGGTGCTCGGCGGTCTGCTGAGGCTGAATCAGATTCAACTGGGCTCCTTTTTTATGTGTCGCTTAATGATTGATAAGAATTCAAGACTTATATGTGCGGTGGGGGGGGCAGGAACCTTTTTTTGGCTTTTGAAACGGGGTCATGACAGAAAAACGTCGAGCAGCTCTAAGCTGTCAGAGGACGTGCATTTATTAACCTTCTGAGACTCAGTCGTGCTGTTTATCTCGCCGTGGTTTCTCCTTTAACACCTCTGCTGCTACACATCAAGTGTTTCTGTAAAGCTTCAACAGAGAATCTTCTACATCACAACATGTTTATATTCAGTAAGGGATGATTTGATAACCTGAGTCGCCGCTGAGTAATTGCAGTGAAATCGCGGCTGACAGGCAGAGGAGACTGCAGCGAAGCAGTTTTAGAGTCAAATGTTTTGTTAGCGTCGGAGCTAACAGAGAAACTCAGACTGCAGCCAGGTGTCGGTTTTCAACAAACTCATGTTTATTATTCAAGTAAGAAAAGTGACAGCAGACGCCCAGCTGAGGCTTTATTTACACACATGTACAGTTAGTCCAGCTGACCCCGGACCAGCTCAGACTCGAACCTGTCCTCCTCGCAGACGGGCCGAGCTGCCGGCGGGCTGACGCTGGGTCAGCACCACAGAAACAATGAACAGCAGCTACGAGGAGTGGAACTACAGAGTGAGAGAAGCTAACGGCTATTATTTACAGAACAAACTCTACCTGAAGCACAACTACATAAATAACTAGAGTTACACTTTAAACTGCATCAACACAGTCGCTGCTTCAACCGTCCCCCACGCAGCGGGACGCAGACCCACCTGCAGAGACAGAATCAGAACAAACTTCAGTTGTTTGGCCTTAAACAGAAGCAAACGACCTCACTAACATTCCCTCCAAATAAACAGGACAGAACAGAACCCGGCCATCGAGCAAGCCGCCACAGACAAACCTGGCTTCCTACGGAGGAGAGGATGCGCTCACTTTGTCCATCACAGGAAACAAACCAAAGTCAAGTAGTGAGTGTCCAGCTTGTATAACAGTGTAAATTTGCTGTCCCCTCAAAATAAAACATCACACAGCCATTAATGTCTAAACCGCTGGCAACAAAAGTGAGGACACCCCTAAGTGAAAATATCCAAATTGGGCCAAATCAGCCATTTTCCCTCCCCGGTGTCATGTGACTCGGTGGTTTTACAAGGTCTCAGGTGTTAACGGGGAGCAGGTGTGTTAAATTTGCTATTATCGCTCTCACACTCCCTCATGCTGCTCACTGGAAGCTCAACATGGCACCTCATGGAAAATAACTCTCGCTCTACATAAAGATGGCCGAGAATGTAAGAAGACTGCCAAGACCCTGAAGCTGAGCTGCAGCACGGTGGCCACGACCATACAGCGGTTCAACAGGACAGGATCCACTCAGAACAGATTCCTGGAACCAGGTCCTGTGGTCTGTTGAGACCAAGATAAACTTATTTGGTTCAGATGGTGTCAAGCGTGTGTGGCGGCAACCAGGTGAGAAGCACAAAGACAAGTGAGTCCTGCCTACAGTCCAGCAGGTGGTGGGAGCGTCCTGGTCTGGGGCTGCATGAGTGCTGCCGGCACTGGGAGCTACAGTTCACTGAGGGAACCGTGAGTACTGTGACATACTGAAGCGGAGCAGGATCCCGTCTCTTCAGACACCGGGCTGCAGGACAGTAATCCAACATGAAAACAACCCCAAACACACCTCCAAGACGAGCGCTGCCTCGCTAAAGAAGCTGAGGGTAAAGGTGATGGACTGGCTCCAGACCTGAACCCTACTGAGCATCTGTGGGGCTCCTCAAACGGAAGGTGGAGGAGCGCAAGGTCTCTAAAGTGACGTCATCATGGAGGAGTGGAAGAGGACTCCAGAGGCGATCTGAGAAGCTCTGCTGAACTCCAGGCCCAAGAGGGTTAAAGCAGCGCTGCAAAATAATGGTGGCCTAAATATTGACTCGTTGGGCCCAATTTGGATATTTTCACTAAGGGGTGTCCTCACTTTGGTGAGATACTGTACAGGCATCAGACCGGAGTACAGCACCAACGTTACTGTTCATTTCTTTTCTTTGAATGTTTTGTTTTGCTGTTGATTTGGCATTTTAACATTATTCTTTTGTGCTTTTTGAAAACTGAAATTAAGAGACAGAGAATAGATGGACAGGTGGCTTTAGTTACTGTGTGGGATGTATATAAATCAACATGCTCGGTGGTCACACTTAATATCTCGTAAGTTTCAGCCTCTGCTTCAGCAACACAGACAGATACCCACCGTTAAACTCTGCTGCACTAACATCCACATGACTACGTTCTCGTTTTAAACTCAGACCGTTAGCATACCGCCGGACTGTTAGCATTAACCTAATGAATGAACCTAATGATGAACAATCAGCAGCTGCGACACGACTACAAGCAAAGTAAGGAGAGGAATGTTTCTCGTTTCACTTCACTTACAGATGAGTCCGTCGGGTCAGCTGAGTCACACCATGGTGGCCGGGCCGATGACCGCAGCTTTCTGAGGACAGACGAGATCATACGGTCATTAGGACGCAGGACGGGTGAGTGAGAGAGCACAACAGGTAACACTCAGGTAACGTTTGATTTCAGCACGGACGTAATAGTTGTCTTGTTTCCAGACTTACGATTATTTTCACTTTCATTTAACTCACCAATTATTTGTGAATGAAAAATCTGAAGTGAAGAAGCTCAAAGAAAGTTCACAGTGTGAATGTTCAAACATGTAGGAGCAGCAACATTTCTCTTGACTTTTACTTTGACGAGGTTCAGCCGTGACAGCTTCCTCCATCCGACACTGGATTACTGCCTCGGGGCCTCAGACCCCCGGGGGCCCAAATAATAACAGATTCACTGTGTCAACTGGAATTTGCATAATGACACTAACATTCTGAGTTTGTGATGTGGCCCCGAGTCAGTTTCCTCTCAGGGGACACAGGCCCGAGAGCTCGGCTCTCTGAGGCAGCTGAGGACAGTTGGGACAGTTTACACTTGAATTTATGAGATCAAAAACACATGGGCGAAGCAGTGGACAGTAAGGGGGGACAGAGCAGGGGGGACAGTAAGGGAGGACAGTAAAGGGGGGACAGTAAAGGGGGGACAGTAAGGGGGGGCAGAGCAGGGGGGGACTGTAAGGGAGGACAGAGCAGGGGGGACAGAGCAGGGGGGACAGAGCAGGGGGGACAGAGCAGGGGGGACAGAGCAGGAGTCTCAGTCTAAGATCGCAGCCGTCTCGTACTCACTGGTGAGATGTACTGGCTGTTGAGGTGCTGTTTGTTGGAGGAGGAGGAGCAGGGCTGGCTGGGGGGGCTCTGCTCCTCGGGCAGGGCCTCCTGGAGGTGGGAGGAGACGCAGCCGCTGTCGGAGCCGGTGGAGCCGGAGAGACAACGAGACGAAGAACCCGAACTCTCTGTGGCTGAGACAAAGATAATCTGCTGTCAGACAAACGAACAAACATCCGGAATCAACCAATTGGATTCAGACGTACTCATGGAGGGCTGGCTGCTGGTCTCGTGCTCCTGCTCGTCCTCCTCGATACAGGAAGTGATGAAGGAGCTCTCAGCAGCGGGAGAGGAGGACAGGGTTTGACTATTGGAGGAGAGCAGAGCTGGGTTTTACAAAGGAAGCAATGAACCGGACGGGACGGGGCGGACAGGTATGCCTTACCTGTACATGTGCAGGTTGAGCGGCCCCAGCAGGCCGGATGAAGAAGGCCCCGACGCCGAGGGGTCAGAGGTCACCGCTCCTCGTTTGAAAGGGTGAGAGTGATCGAAGGCGGAGACGGCAATGGACGCCCGGGTCCTGGCACCTGAACACACACACACGGATCGTCAGCTGACTGTTCAGGTACTGTACCTGGTGCGTCTCTGGGGACAGGTGTTACCTCTGCTCTTCATGATGCAGTGGACCGCTCGGTCACTGATGGCGGCGTCGCTCGGCTGGATGTCCAGAAACGGTTTGTTCCCGACCCCCATCGACACCATCTCCTTCAGACGCATCTCTGAAACACAGACAGGAGGTGAGGACCTGGTCTCAGGGGGCGACAGAGGGCGGCTCCGTCCCCCGTCCCTACCTTTGTTTCTGGTGGCCTGGTTCCACAGGATCCGGGCGATGTCGGCGGTCCAGGTGTGTTTGACGTCCAGCGTGGCGGCCTGGAGGATGAAGGTCTGATTCTTGGACGTCCTCCTTCTGAACCAGATCTCGAATCGCAGCCCGTTGTCTCCCGTGGACTCCGTCAGACCCACGTCTGCGGTCTGGAGGACAAAGAGGAGTTCAGTCTGACCTCTGACCCGGTTTGGGACTCGGGTTCGACCCCCCGGGTGCTCAGGTGTGTTTACCTTGAAGGAGTGTTTGTAGATGAAGACGTCCAGCCCTCCCTCCATCTTCTTGGGTTTACTGAAGAGGACAAGCTCCTCAAACAGGAAGACGTGACGCTGACTTTTCCTCCTCCCGGTCCAGACCGTGAACTCGTCCTGACGGATCAGCTGACCCTGCTCCTTCAGGTTCACCTGGAGACAGAGAAGGAGTTCAGAGTACGATCGGCGAAGGAGGTTCCAGATTCCTCTGGACTAATCTTTGATAAACTCACATCACAGTCTCGGATGGCGTCCATCGCCAGCAGGTCGTTGCCGTGGCGAAGCTGGAACTTGACCATGTTGGTGGCAGCCTGCAGCGCGGCTAGCTCCGCCTCCTGAGCCACGCCCACCTCCTTCATCAGATCAGTGAGCAGCAGGGCGTATTTACTCATCCTCTGGACCGGTTTCAACAGGTAGGAGGACAGGTCCATCTTATCCCCCAGCTCCACCTGCTTCCTCTGTGGGGGGAGGAGCAGACGGAGAGGAGGGTCAGTGTGAGTTGATTTTATTGTGTAAAAAATGTGAGGAATTTGTGAAACTCTGAGGTCAAAGGTCTGAGAGTCAGCAGAGGTGAAGCGTGAGGACGGGGTCGGAGCGGCGTTCTCACCCTGAAGAAGGAGTTCCCGTGGTTCGCCAGCAGGGCGTCAGACTTGGGTTTGTTCTTGCTGTAGAGAGCGTACAGACCGAACTGCTCCTGCTGAGAACAACAACAACAACAGCTGCTCAGCACCTGAACACACCTGGGAGACGGTGACAGGACCTCAGGGGCGTCCAGGTGTGTCTGTGTGTGTGTGTGTGTGTCTGTGTCTGTGTCTGTGTGTGTGTGTGTCTAAGTCTGTGTCTAAGTGTGTGTGTGTGTGTGTGTCTGTGTGTGTGTGTGTCTAAGTGTGTGTGTGTGTCTGTGTCTGTGTGTGTGTGTCTGTGTGTGTGTGTCTAAGTGTGTGTGTGTGTCTGTGTGTGTGTGTGTCTGTGTCTGTGTGTCTGTGTGTGTGTGTGTCTAAGTGTGTGTGTGTGTGTGTCTAAGTCTGTGTGTGTGTCTGTCTGTGTCTGTGTCTGTGTGTGTGTGTGTCTGTGTCTAAGTCTGTGTGTGTGTGTGTCTAAGTCTGTGTGTGTGTGTGTGTCTGTGTCTAAGTCTGTGTGTGTGTGTGTCTAAGTCTGTGTGTGTGTG
>NC_060169.1:2129711-2146647 GCF_021292245.1 Micropterus dolomieu | reverse complement strand
TGTGTCTGTCTGTGTGTGTGTGTGTCTAAGTCTGTGTGTGTGTGTGTGTCTGTGTCTAAGTCTGTGTGTGTGTGTGTCTAAGTCTGTGTGTGTGTGTGTCTAAGTCTGTGTGTGTGTGTGTGTCTAAGTCTGTGTGTGTGTGTGTGTCTAAGTCTGTGTGTGTGTGTCTAAGTCTGTGTGTGTGTGTGTGTCTGTGTCTAAGTCTGTGTGTGTGTGTGTCTAAGTCTGTGTGTGTGTGTGTGTCTAAGTCTGTGTGTGTGTGTCTAAGTCTGTGTGTGTGTGTCTGTGTCTGTCTGTGTGTCTGTCTCTGTGTGTGTCTGTGTCTGTGTCTGTCTGTGTCTGTGTGTCTGTGTCTGTGTGTCTGTGTCTGTGTGTCTGTGTCTGTGTGTGTCTAAGTCTGTGTGTGTGTGTGTCTGTGTGTGTGTGTGTGTCTAAGTCTGTGTGTGTGTGTGTCTGTCTGTGTGTGTGTGTCCAGGTCTGTGTGTCCGTCTGTGTGTGTGTCAAGGTCTGTGTGTCCAGGTGTGTGTGTGTGTCCAGGTCTGTGTGTGTGTGTGTGTCTGTGTGTGTGTCTATGTGTCCAGGTGTGTGTGTGTGTCCAGGTCTGTGTGTGTGTGTGTGTGTCTGTGTGTGTGTGTGTGTCTGTGTGTCCAGGTGTGTGTGTGTGTCCAGGTCTGTGTGTGTGTCCGTGTCTGTGTGTGTGTGTCCAGGTCTGTGTGTCTGTCTGTGTGTGTGTCCGTGTCTGTGTGTGTGTGTGTGTGTGTCCGTGTGTGTGTGTGTGTGTGTGTCCAGGTGTGTGTGAGTGTCCTACGTGTCTCAGGAAGCAGTGTGGGACTCTCAGCGGGTGCTTCCAGCAGGCCTCCAGCTCTCTCAGGAAGAACTGGCTGTGGAAGTCCAGCAGCTTCTCCAGGTTCCCGAAGACCACGGAGCGTTTCCCCCTCAGGTCCTGGGGCAGGTCGGCTCGGTCCATCTCGGGGAAGTAGTGGTGGATGATGTAGCGCAGCGAGCGAACGTACTCCCTCTCCGTGGTCACCATCTCCTCCACGACGTGCCGCAGCTTACTGAGGAGAGACAGCAGTCAGTTAGAGGAGGTGTCTCCTGCTGCTCTGAAGAAACTCTCCAGGCGGCGTTTGCAAATGTCTACAGTACAAACTGTAATACTTTGAAAGAACAAGCCGACCATGCCAGCCTAATTTCCTCAGGCAAGTCGTTCCAGAGCCTGGGGGCCCTGACAGCAAATGTCACCTTTTGTTCTTAGTCTGGCTCCAGGAAAAGACAGGAGGCCCTTGCCAGAAGATCTTAGGCCACGGGAGGGCTCATACGGAGTTAAAATATAATCAGGAGCCAAGCCTTAAAAGTAATGAGTAAAATCTTAAAATCAATCCTAAAACAAACAGGGAGCCAGTGCAATGATGCTAAAACAGGGTGATATGATCATATTTTCTTGTCCTAGTTAGGAGCCGAGCAGCTGAGTTCTGTACGGTCTGTAATCTATTCAGGGTTTTCTGATTAAGGCAAGTGAAGAGGCTGTTGCAATAATCAATGCGTGAGGAGATAAAAGCATGTATAACAGTTTCTGCATCTGTAACATTTAAACTTGGCCTTATTTTTGAGATATTTCTAAGGTGGTAAAAGCTGGACTGGACCACTATTACTATCGAATAACACGCCAAGATTTAGTAGCCAGAAGAGAGCAGAATTTGATTGCAGAGATGTTGGGGACCTATAACCAGGATTTCTGTTTTATTGGAGTTAAGTTGTAGGAAATTATTTGACCTCCAATGTTTTATGTCGGTAAGGCAGTCCTGTAATGAACTCACCATACTAAGGTCAGTGGGCTGTACAGGTAGGTATAACTGTGTGTCATCCGCATAACAATGGAAGGAGATACCATGGCTGCGTACGACATCACCCAGAGGGAGCTTATATATAGAAAACAAAATAGGTCCAAGATTGACCCCTGAGGCACACCGTAGTTGGTGGTAGAGAAAGAAGATTTAAAATTATTCATAGAGACACAAAACTTCCTATTGGATAAGTATGAGGCAAACCAGTTCAGTGCTGACTTAACCAGCGCCACCCTGCTGACTCCGCCCCCCTGACCGATCACTCACCTTCCTCTGGGTCGGGACTCCGTCGCCGGGCTGCCGCTGGTTCTGGGGGTGCCGGGGGTCCCGGGGCCGCGGCGCTGTCCTGCCCAGCTGTGAGCAGCCGTCCTGGGGCAGAGCGTGTGGTCGGCCGCCTCGCTGCTGCTGACCTCCAGGCCGCGGATGAACACGCCCGTGTTCCCTCTGCGCACCGGCTCGCTGAGGGCGCGTGGGCACGGGCCGAACCGCGAAGGCTCGGGGGTGGAGGGACAGTCGAAGCTCTGAGTCTTCCTGAGCTGCTGTCGTCTGCCGGAGGAGGAGAAGGAGGAGGGGGGTGGGCTGGAACTGGAGGAGCAGGTCTCCACCTGGACCGAGGACTCCCCTGAGGAGGAGCTGCGGAACAGACGCTGGAGGAGAGGGGTGTGCTGGCGGCCGAGAGGGGAGGAGGTGCAGGGAGCGTGGGTGAAGAGGGAGGAGGTGAGGGAGAGCAGGGAGGAGGAGGAGGTGTTACGAGGAGGGGAGGAGGGGCAGGGAGCTGGGGTGGAGGTGAAGAGTGAGGAGGAGGAGGTGTTACGAGGAGGGGAGGAGGTGAGCGAGAGCAAGGAGGAGGAGGAGGTGTTACGAGGAGGGGAGGAGGTGAGCGAGAGCAAGGAGGAGGAGGAGGTGTTACCAGGAGGGGAGGAGGGGCAGGGAGCTGGGGTGGAGGTGAAGAGTGAGGAGGTGTTACAAGGAGGGGAGGAGGTGAGCGAGAGCGAGGAGGAGGAGTTGTTATGAGGGGTGGGGGTGAGGGAGAGCAGGGAGGAGGAGGAGGTGTTACGAGGAAGGGAGGAGGTTTTGGAGTCCTCCTCAGGGGGACAGGAGGTCTCGTGGACCCCCCAGAGTCCTGACAGCGTTTTCCTGGAGGAGGCGGAGCTTCTACTGGAGGTGGAGTCAGAGCGCTGCCTGTGGGGGGAGTCTCGTGTCCTGAGCGCCGCCTCCATCTTCCTGTCAAACATCATCTTGGTCTCCTGACACTTGGACCAGGCAAAGCTCCACTGACGGAGCCCTCGCTCGCCGCGCAGCTCGCCCGCCACCGCCTTCATCTCCTGAAACCGGCCGTCCGGGATTGGCGGGTGTTGGCGGTGGTAGTCCTCCAGGCAGCCAATCACAGCCTGGCATTTGTCTGGCAGCGTGCACTCCTCCATACTGATACCAGCTAGGTGGCGCATGCCCTCCAACGCCCAGCCATAGGCCTGCAGAGAGAGAGAGAGGGTCAGCTGTTCACATGTGATGCCATAGCAAGGGGGCGTGGCCTCAGATTAACCTCTGACCTTTGACCCTCACGTATCGGCCGATCAAACGGCTTAGTGTTCGTTATTCTAGCGTTAAATTCTCAGTAATGCGGTAAAGTTTAGACCTAACTGAAGAGCTGGCTCGTGAAACTTAAAGGCTCTCTGGAACAAATAAAACTAAGCAGCGGTATGAGAGGGTTTCTCTCTGCTTCACTATTATAAATACACATTTATAGCATTAGTATACGAGAGTATATAATTACAGTATAGTAAATATTTATGCAACTAAACTCAGGATTCAAGCTCCTCGTCCAAGCACCGGGGGGAGGGGGAGAGAGAGAGGGAGACAGTGGGGGAGGTCAGGGAATGACATCACCCTCCACGCTGGTAGAGAAAGCTTTGAAGTTGTAGCCGCGGCGCCACAAAGCAGCCGACCTCCTTTATGTAGAGGGGAGGAGGGGGAGGCTGTTATAAATAAGAAGAGGCCTCCTGCTTTTCTACACTGACGGACTGAATGAGTCTTTACCCTCCTTACAGACAGCTCACACATTACCTCACCGCTAAAGCGACTGTCAGCGTCGGCCGACGCCCGTGCTGTTCACACTACACAACTTGCCATCATGTGACGGGAGTCTTGAAGTCGTTGTGGCGTTCACACTACGTGACTGATAGGTGACAGGGGGTCACACGCTACACCCAGGCTGTTCCAGGGCCCCGAGGCTCTGGAACAGCCTGCCTTCTTATAACATACTTTTATAGGAGAGCCTTTCCCGATCTTATTAGACTTTATTTTATCCCTTTTATTTTATTCTATTTTAATTATTTTATATTTATCTTAAACGTGTATTTTAGTCTTTTCAATGCTTTCATTCTTTTATCTTGTATTGTTTTTGTATTATTGTCTTTACACTTGTTAAAGCACTTTGTAACTTGTTTTGGAAAAGTGCTCTATAAATAAAGATTATTATTATTATCTTATTACACGCGCTGACAAGGACTGTGTCACCCGACGCTGGTCTCCAAACCATGTCAAGAAAACATGTGAAACAGGAAATGAGGCGAACCTACAGAGAAAAGAGCTGTTTGTTATTATAAAGACAAACATTATAAAGACAAAGAATCTGGGAGAAAGGATGGATTATCTCCGCAGGTCTGAGCTACAGAGAGCAGCAGGGGAGGAAAAAGGGTTCTGCAGTGAAAAGCAGCCGCCTGCTCTCATTGGCTGGATGTGGACGTCAGTCGGCCGACTCCTCCAGATATTTGGCGTGCTAGATATCTGGCTGGCGTCTGCGATGTGTCAGAAATGTGTCTGAGTGACAGGTGACATCAGAGGGTCGGGTGTTAGCTGGTTTGCACCTGAAGCTCGGTGGATAAATCGATCGTGTTTCTCAGAAGACGATGGAGACAGTGGACAGGGAGGCTGCTCCAGGGGCCCCGCGCTGTTCTACAGATCATTTTCCAGGACTCTTCTAACGTCTCCTGACCCAGACGCAGCGTGACGGCAGCTTTTTCAGACATGTTGCTGTCTGCACATCCGTCAGACTCTATTTAAACTCTGAATACATTGAACTTGGTGTATTAATATGCATGTGTAATATGGTAAAAAAACGGGACTACTTCATCTGGGTGCAAATATCAAGAGAGGATTACTATGTTTTAAAGAACGCATCACAGCGTTCAGCATGCTGCCTTCAAAACTGGCCGAGACTCAGGAAGAGGTCGTTCGAGCTGTTTCGAACTGCACTAGATGCCTCGCTGTCCTGTTAGACACCTTCTGAGTCAGCAGTTTAGCCCGTTTCAAACACAGCCCATGTGTTAGCCCCTTTACTAACGAAGCTTAGAGCTACGGCTAAACGGTTTCCTGTCACGTTACGGTGAATTTTATCGTAATGTAGCAAAGTGAAAAAGCGCCGTTAGCCGGTGTTTGATGCAGCTGGGCTCCCTCACTGTTCTGACCCGCATTCATTCTTATCCAACTTCCTCAACAACACATGTGAAACCACCAGAGCTGAAACGCAAACCTTCAACCGTAGCAGGTAAAAATCAGGCGAGCGAGCAGCAGGTAAACTTCAGCTCCTGAGCCAAACATGTTGGACATTATTCAACAGTTTAAAACAAGTTGAGAAGAAAACGTAACGGAGCAGCCAGCAGGGACTCACATTTACCTTTTAAGAAAACTTTCTTTATTCAGAGTTTCAGTCACTTGAATTAATGCCACCAACCATCCAGGCGTCTTCCATGACTGCAAAATTGATCAAATGTTTTCCAGGTTTTCCTGAAATACTTTCTGACACACTGAAATAACTGCTGTACATCCAAATACTGAAAATACCGATCTGATCTGAGTGAAAGTTCAACTGGAGAACCTGACGTGAGGTCAGCGGATGGACGTCTTAAAGCGGAGCGTCGTCCCTCACGCAGGATCTCTGCTCCAGTTCAGACGGATATTAATATTAATTAGTGACGCCGACCTGACGCTGTCCGACTCATAAAGATCCCACATGTGCGGCATCATCATAACGCCAAGTTCAGTCAGACAGTTGACAACAATGAAGCCGCACACACCCGCTGCTACAGTAGGCCAGTGGGTCAGCGGCGTGTCGGCTCAGTGCTCTTCTAACTGATTAGCTGGCTGATGTGTCCTGATCACTGCAGCCGCTCAGTTCCCACACGCACACACACACCCCGGCGCTATGTGTGTGTATGTGAAAGGGTTCATTCAATCAGCTGAGTTAGGAGATGGGGGCGGGGCTTGGGGCTGAGTGAAATGACACTGATCTGGTTAAAGCGTCGTGTCTGTGAAAGACCTCAGAGCGTCTCAGTAGACACTGAGTGGTGGACAAACACCCGTTCAGAGGCTTCAGCAGAGGCTGAGCCGTCTGTCACCGGGTCCCAGGGCCATAAGGTCTCCTGAGGGCTCCCTCAGGCTGCTGACCACCTCTGATCCACATCTGACCCATGTTCTGACCCGCAGATGGTTCTCAGTGAGCTTCAGCTTTACGTTCTGCAGCACGACGCCCTGAGCGACTGTCGCTGGCCTGCAGCGAGTGAAATAAGCATGTGACCCGTTTAGACCCCAGTCCAACCAGACAAACACATCTGACCTCTGTGCAGGACGCTCAGTGAGACATCACTACATTACCCATCACCCATTTCACTCTGGATTCACTCTGCAACTAACAGCTGTTTACTCTTCGTCTTTTCTCTCTGATCACTGAACGGTTGGTCTGTGAAGTGAACGAGTGACTTTGGTCTTTGCGGTTCATGTAGAGAACGAGACACGGCAGTTTACCAGGCACTCTCCAGGTGCATTATGGGAAATGTAGGACCTAGGGTTTCTGGACTAAATTCAGGATGTCTCCACCTCTGCTGCTCAGATTTGGTTTTTAAGGTGTTTCCTTCGAGTCCTGTGAATGAATTAAAGGTGCGATACCAAACTGATTTGGTGCCCTCAATCATTAAAACAGACAAGAGCTGGTTTTATCTTCTGATCACTGATCGATCGACGTACTATTTCAGCTTCACTGTTTTACTCTGGAAGTTTCAAAACAAGAGGAGAGGCGAGGAGAGGAGAGGAGAGGAGAGGCGAGGGGGACTGGGACTCTAATGAAAATAACATGTGGTTGTTACTGTGCTGCAGAGACAGAAGGGGGGGGGGGGGGGGGGGGGGGGCAGGACTGACCAGGACCAGACAGGCTCTGGTTTTTGGGGACAGAGGCCCTGCAGGACTCCAGACTTGGATCCAGTCAACCAAAGAGGAGAGAAGAAGGGGAGGAGAAGGAGGAGGAGGAGGAGGAGGAGGGTCCTACTTCAGACAGTTTATACACCAACTTATTTACTGAGCCAATCAGCTGTTGTTTTTAGAGCTTCAGCAGGAAACAGACTGGACTGCTGGATCCTGAACTGATCATCACTTCAGCTGTTTTTCCTGTTATTGACTTTATAAAAGCACAAACCATCAGAGACCCACAGACCTTTAGGCTCTTTGCCTTTGAAACCTGACAGCTGCGGCGTCTCTTCCAGCTGTATTTGATATTTAGAGTCTGTTTCCTGAGAATCAAACTCGTCTCTGCTGCGGGGATCTGATCACTAACTGTCCTCACTGCAGATGTGAAGATCAGCGAGGACCTGAGGAGGGTTCACACTGAAGCTCTGCGGCTCACTGAGGCACCAACGGGAAAAACGCAGGAGGAGAAACGGCCTCCTCCTCCTGGTTCTGGTGTTTTGGTTCAGGTTGATCTCCAGGACACACGCAGCGTACTGCAGGACGCACTGATTACAGCGTCGACCATTCACACCCACAGAAGGTCGGTCGGTGACTTCCACCCGATTAGGATGTTTAGAAAGTGTTTGAGACGTCACACAGAAAGTGAGCTCCTCGCCGTATCTCGCCTCCAGCTGGAACACAAACTGTTCACCGCTGATCTGACCGCGTTCTCCGAGAACATGACACACAGAACCAGGAACCACACAAACACACAGCTTTATTTACAGATCTGAATCTGTCAGGGTGAACTCTGGGTAAAACACTGCAGCAGGAAACCGGGAGTCTGACGCACGGCGTGCTTCAGGACGCGCTCTGTAACGATGGAGGAGCCTAAACTCCGCCTCTCTGCAGGGTCAGAGCGTCCAGCAGCAGGTGAACCAACTGATCCCATCAAACCACTGAGTTACTGTCGCGCTGCGCACGTCTTACAGGACACGCCGCTGCCTCCAACTATTCTACACCAGAACCAAAGTCACCGCCGAGCCTGAACCGGATCCCAACCTGGACCTAAAACCACGTCAGAACCCTCCATCAGACCCGGACCCACTCACACGGGTCCAGCTAACGTCTGCTAACACACACACACACAGGGAGGGAGACAGAGAGAGAGAGTGGAGCAGCGTTCAAATCACAGACCGCTCTGAAGTCAAACTGACGCCAACTAAACACCAAACTACTCAACAACTACACACAAACTACACAACACTATTAAAGCTGCATACCTGTGTGTGTGTGTGTGTGTGTGTGTGTGTCTGTGTGTGTGTTAGTGGATCGTACCTCGGTGTGTTCTGGTGAAGCGCTGCAGCCTGACTGAGAGCGGCAGCCCGACCACACACACACAGTGACCCCGCCCCCCCCCAGGCTGAATGGCAGATGGGCGGTCCCAGGAGGAGGGGGAGGGGGGGTCGCCACGGCAACAAAGACTTTGAGAAAGGAGTGAAAGGAGGAAGGAAAACTTGGCACCGGAGTCACACCTGGACTACACACTAACACACACGTGTCTGTCCGGACCAAACACCGTGTGGAGATACGGGGTTTCCAGCGGACGCAGTTTCACGCTGTGACTCTTTGTGTGTGTGTGTGTGTTAGTTTTAGTGTGTGTGTTTGTGTGTTAGTTTTAGTGTGTGTGTTTGTGTGTTAGTTTTAGTGTGTGTGTATGTGTTAGTTTTAGTGTGTGTGTTTGTGTGTTAGTTTTAGTGTGTGTGTATGTGTTAGTTTTAGTGTGTGTGTTTGTGTGTTAGTTTTTGTGTGTGTGTGTGTGTGTGTGTGTGTGTGTGTGTGTGTGTGTGTGTGTGTGTTAGTTTTAGTGTGTGTGTGTGTTAGTTTTAGTGTGTGTGTGTGTGTTAGTTTTAGTGTGTGTGTGTTCTGTGTGGCCCAACAGTGAGTCCACGAAAATCCCGACGTCCTGAACTACAATGAGCTGCCACTGATACAGACACACACACACACTCCTACAGTACAGGTCACGTGACCATCACCCCCTTTATAGCCAGCAGAGGCCAGGATACAAAACATTATTGACACTCTCACCCCCGCCCCCCCACCTCCCTCAATACAAGCTGTCAGTTTCACTGCAGGAAGACGACAGGGAGGGGGGAGGAGGGAGGAGGAGGAGGAGGAGGAGGGAGGAGGAGATGTGTGAACGCTCCCTGACACATTTCATGTAAAAAGCAGCAGGTGGATTTCGGCTACGCGGCGTCCACACATTTCGTTCTGATGTTAAAATGTTTAAAGCGTCTAGCAGTTTCAAAAACGCTCACCACCCACACCAACACGCCTGAAATCGCACATCACATGAACGCGTACCGGCAGAAACAGGAAGCAAACTGTCTAATTGTTTATTTGCAGAAAACACGACAGGAACTGTACCTGGTCCAAGAAGCGGTACAGTCGCACGGCCCGCTCGATGTTCTGGCCGCTGGCGTTGACCCGCTGAGAGAAGTCCTGAAGCTGAGCCCAGAAAGAATGAACCTTGGCCTCATAGACGTGGAGGTCAGCTGACGACATGTCGCCCCAACGCTCCAGACGAGCCAACAAGGCCTCGCCACGTCTGCAGCGCTCCTGCAGGGAGAGAAGAAGAAAACAGATGAACATCTCCTGTGAGTGTGTGCAGGACCGTTCTCCTGTGTTCATGGAGTCCAAGAACCGGGATTCACTCCACCTGGAGGGTCCGACCGCTTCGGGTTTAAAGTTAAGACCTGGTTTTAGGGCCCAGCTCAGGGGAAAGGGCCGTTTAAGACCTGGTTTTAGGGCCCAGCTCAGGGGAAAGGGCCGTTTCAGACCTGGTTTTAGGGCCCAGCTCAGGGGAAAGGGCCGTTTAAGACCTGGTTTTAGGGCCCAGTTAAGGGAAAGGGCCGTTTCAGACCTGGTTTTAGGGCCCAGTTAAGGGAAAGGGCCGTTTCAGACCTGGTTTTAGGGCCCAGCTAAGGGGAAAGGGCCGTTTCAGACCTGGTTTTAGGGCCCAGCTAAGGGGAAAGGGCCGTTTCAGACCTGGTTTTAGGGCCCAGCTCAGGGGAAAGGGCCGTTTAAGACCTGGTTTTAGGGCCCAGCTCAGGGGAAAGGGCCGTTTCAGACCTGGTTTTAGGGCCCAGCTCAGGGGAAAGGGCCGTTTAAGACCTGGTTTTAGGGCCCAGCTCAGGGGAAAGGGCCGTTTGAGTGTGTGTGTGTGTGTGTGTGTGTGTGTGTGTGTGTGTGTGTGTGTGTGTGTGTGTGTGTGTGCGCACGCCTTACATATGCAGTAGTGTGGAAATCTTTGAAGTCATGTTGCTTCTTGTTCAGAAGCTCCAGAGAATCCTCCGGTTCACTCAGACTCTTCAGACGAACCTCCCCGACCTCCTCCAGCCAGGAGCTCACCTGAGACACAGGTATGATTTCACTAGTTGGTAAGACAGCAGCAAAGCCAAAAGGGATTCTGGGAACTGGGCTGCACCTAAACATGACTTTTTAATTGATTAATCTAACCTTTATTTTCTTTTGATCAGTTCATTAATATAACAATTAAAAAATATATCACAAAGGTGTCTTTTTAATATTCCAACATGTTATTCAGTCATAAAGCTCATCAGGATCATAGCAGCGTATTTTATCAGATTGGAGCTGCATATGGAAGCGACATGGCCTGTTCACACAGTCATAAAAAGATCAGATCTGAGTCACATATGGGCATATCATCGGGTTTGGGTCGCTGCGGCCTGCAGTCTGAACGCAGCCCTTGTGTCAGATGCCACTAACAGCTGTCTGAACTGGAGGCTGACTGAGCAGATCTGTGGTGTGGGAGACATTTCACTTCCTTTCGCTCTCTGGTGCACAAACTGATCCTGAGAGACAGCATGTTGGCTCATGATGAAACGAGGTGACGCACCTCAGCAGCAGGATGTCACAGGTGTGGCTGGACTGCAGACTGAAATGTGCTAAAGGTCTGAATCTTCACAGTAACATGATGACCTTCCTGTCAGCAGAGTGCGTACTGAGCGTGCTCAGACTGACCTCGGTGAAGCCCTGCTCCAGGCTCCTGAACTCCAGGATGAAGTGCAGCTCCTGGGTCCTGGAGTTGGACAGCGTCACCAGGCGGTGCAGCAGCTCGTCCACCTCCTCGTACAGAGACGACACCGTCTCCATCGCCGCCCGGTAATCTTCGGTCTCTCTGACGCTGCTCTCCTCCCTGCGGAGCCGCGACAGTGAGGCTCCGCCCTCCTGCTGTAACTGCACCAATCGGCTGTCTTCGAGGATGCTACGCATCACCGCCTTGTACCTGGACAACAGCAGCTCGGCGTCCTGGGAAAGAGAGGGAGGTTTGTTGAGCGCTCCGGCCGTGTGACACAAAGGGAGGCGGAGCTGAGGAACCGAACCAGCGGCATGATGATCTGCAGCTCACGGTCAGGCCTGCAGTTTGTTCACGTGGTCACAGGCGTGTTTGTAATTAGTCAGTGACCTCATGAAGGTTAAAGAAAGGTGTGTGTTACCTGAGCTGCAGCAGGTAGAGGTGTGGACTGCAGGATGTTGATGGTTTTCTGCAGGAGGTTGACGACGTTTTCACACTGATTGGTCAGCTGCTCCACCCTCTGACGGACACACACACACACACACGTTAACTGTCATGTGCAGAAACAGCTGCAGCTGAAAGAGTTGGCGATTCTCTCTCTGTGGGTTCACTATGAACAGTCATGTGAGAACACTGACGAAAGAAGCGGATCGACAAAGATCTGAGGGTTCTGTTTCATTTCGATCCAACAGAAACATAAAAGCAAAGAAAAACTATGAACAGCAAAGTGTGCTTCATAAAACTGCAGCAGGAGAACACTGTGGAGGGGAGGGGCGCCACCTGTGATAACTACCTGACTGTGGTCGTCCAATCAGAGCATGAATAAGAGTGTCTGTGTGTTTGTACTGACCGATCTGAAGCAGAGCCAGCTGCTCTGACTGAAGCTGAAAGACCCTCCGAACTCTGCGGGAAGCTGCTGGAGCGCCACGTGTTTCTGGACAGACTTCAGAGAGCTCAACACCTCCACCTGCGCACACAGAAACACACACGGTGTGTACGTGCTGTGTGCAGTCACATGATGAAAACCACAATCTGCTCTCTGTGAGCGGGCGGTGGGTAAGAGAAACCTGGTTTCCTCAGGTAGATTTCACCTGGACAGAGACTGTTGATATATTTAGCCAGGTGAGAGCATGTGCAGAACTACAGACTGCAGAACGGCTGGATGGAAGCAGATCCAAAATAAGGTCAGAGGTGGGGGAGAAGTCTGATCACTGACCTCCTGCACGCTAGGGCTGGGTATCGATTAAAATGTTACGACACCAGTACCAAAACCAGTACCCTTAAAGTGATACCAATACCAACAGAGTACTTATCCAACGAAGGTTTAAATCAAGGGCAACTGGACTTGGCTGAAGATCCAAGAAGACATTTCGTCCCTCATCTGAGAGACTTCTTCAGTTCTGAAATGACTGGTAGGGAAACTCAGTCGTGGCCAAGTCTGAACGACCATCGTTGGCATCTTCACCTGAAGCCAAGAGGAAATGCTCGAGTTTCCTGCGAAGTGATGAAAGTGGGGGATAAGTGGTGGCGTAGACCCCCTCCTCTGTTCAGCGACGGCTTCTCAACCCGGGTGTAGATGCTTCCTTGACACCTCTTTCAAACCGTCGATCCTCTCTGTCTAAAATGTGCACCTGGTGTCCTCTGTCCTTCAGATGAGCCATGTGTCGTGGTTGTTTAGTTTATTTAGTCAGTCAGAACTGAAGAAGTCTCTCGGATGAGGGACGAAACGTCTCCTAGTATCTTCAACCAAGTCAAGTTGCCCTTGACCTCAACCTTCGTTGGATAACTAAGAAACTTCACAGACAACAGAGTACTTCATTCGATACCTTGATATGCCACCTGAAGCTGTAGTAGTTGATTGGTAGCGTATTATTATTTTTATTGTTCTTATGGACAAGCAAGGTTATCTATTTTATTTTTTTCGTGTTTCAAATATCTGTTACGTAAAAGTTCAGGGGAACTGTATCAGATCCTGCTCGTCCTGATTAGGTCCGGAGGCTCCGTCAGGAAAATCAGCTGCTGCGCCACAAAAGCTTTAACTGGTGTGATGGAACGCAGCGATCGATCAGTGACAAGTGATGGGAACAGCAAATAAAAATGAGACGTGTTAAATGATCTCAGAGGATAAAACCAAAAGAAAGCCGAACTTGTGGTGAGAAACACGCCTGAGACGCAGCCGAAGGTGAGCGGCTGTTAAAATCAGCATAGAGCCTTATTTACACAGTTTATGGTGCAGGAGAAAAAGCTGCTCTTCTCTTTCTTTCTGTGTGTTTGGCTGCAAGTGAAACTACACAAAGTCATTTTCTGCTACCATCTGGTGACAGAAAGTATTGATTGAAGTACTGATTTGACTGGAGACGATTCAATTCTACTCCATACCGGGCTGCTTCTGTTGATAAAATAAAAGGTATCGACAGAAGCGATACCCGTCCCTACTGCACACACATGTGGTTTCGACAGTAACCAGGTGTCAGGCGTTACCTGTGTGGCCGCAGGTCTGTCCGGACGCAGAGACGAGTCCTTGCTGACCAGCAGGAACACAGTGTGGATGGAGCCTGGTACGTTCTCCTGCACAGACACACAGACTCAGAGTAAGATTCGTCTTTAATCAGCTGTACGACGTCGCTTTCACCCCCCACCTCCCTCACAAGGAGCTGAAACACTGAGACCAGAGGACGAAGACGTGCTGCTGCTGGTCCCCTCAGGAGGAGGTTTAAACCAGGACCAGGGAGAGGACGACTCCTGACTTCCTGATCCTGATGATTTTCCACCTGTTCTCATGTGTCAATATTCAAACAACATCCTGAGAAGCTCTTTGTGAAAAATGAAATGCAAATCACCTTGAAGCCCGGCACTGTAATATTGAGACGGTGGTTTGGACTTTCTTAGTCTGCCCGCCCGTCTACAGCGTTATAAAGTTTCATCTCTGAACAGCCGAGTCTTGAGACTTCATCCGTTTCATCTCACTGAACTTTACCTCCTCTCACTTTAAAAACACTCACCTGTAGGGACCTGAGGGCGGAGAACAGGGCGGGGACAGGAGCGGCTCTGCGGGCGTCCACCAGCACCGTCAGCCCCAACGCTGCCACCTCCTTCCTGTTCCACACAAGAAGTGACGTCAGAGGAGGACCACGGTACAGTAAGCTGAGAGAGAGAGCGGTGGAGCGGGTGGGGGTTCCTACCTGAGGGTGGAGGTGTAGTAGAGCAGGAGGCGGAGCAGCTCTGCGCTGTCACAGTCGGGGTTCGACCACACGGTGTTCGTGGTGCTGACCGCCAGCAAAGCGCGGCCACTGCGGTCTCTGGTTCCTGCAGAGAGACGGTGGAGGTGTAAAAATGTACCGAGCTGCGAGGAAACAGGACCAGAACCAAGACTTCATTTTATCGGTGAACCTGATCGGATCTAATCAGGGCTCATTACAGAACCCGTGTGTCCCGGTGATGACATCATGCTTCAAACACCATCAGTCACATGATCGTCGCTGCTTCAGACTAAAACAAAGCTCGGAGCTCCGGACTCAAGTGGACATTCAGAACCACCAGAAGCTCGTTTCATGCCTTGACCCTGGTCTGGGTTTAGTCCTGAGCTCGGTCTGTTCCGGGGTCAGTACCTGCTCCGGGTCTAGACCTGTTTTTTCTCACCTGGCAGACAGAGGGCTCCAGAGCTCAACAGCACCCGGTAGAAGCTGGACTGCTTGGACTGGGAGGACTGGGTGAGCCTCACTGGGGCTGAGGAAGCAGCTGACTGGTCCGGCTGTGGAGAGGCTACGGGTTGTTCTGGTTCTGTTGGACTGGGACCAGCAGACAGACTGCTGAGGCCTGAGGAGAGAACACGCACACCCTGTGAGGACCGTCACTGTGACACAACACATCAACCCCAAAACCAGCTCTTTACCCTCCAACAGACCTTTAAAGACGGGAGAACCTCACTGAGGCCAGTTTATACTTCTGCACTGAACGTACACCTGCCTGACGCGCACACCCCCAAAAACGTGACTCCATGTCGCGCCGACGCAGACCAGAGAGAGCAGACGGGATGAGCACCGTTTACGGTAGCAGAAAGTAACAAGACCTTTTTTTAAAAGCCTACTAAATGTTCCGAAACCCCATAACTGCCACGCTGCCATCACTCAGATTACAGACAGAGCTGAGGGCTTCATTCTGGTTTCCCGTTGATGTGAACTGGAGCATTAAGTTTACTGCTGTGGGCGGAGGTCAGGCGAAAAAAAAATCAATATTCGAATCCCAAAATTGAAAATCGAATGTGTACCCAACAATCAAATATTCAGGTCGAGCCCTACTAACCAGCCAACCTCCAACTAGTCCTCTAACCAGCTGACCTGCAGTCCACTAACCAGCCAACCTCCAACTAGTCCTCTAACCAGCTGACCTGCAGTCCACTAACCAGCCAACCTCCAACTAGTCCTCTAACCAGCTGACCTGCAGTCCACTAACCAGCTGACCTGCAGTCCTCTAACCAGCTGACCTGCAGGTTGACCTGCAGTCCTCTAACCAGCTGACCTGCAGTCCTCTAACCAGCTGACCTGCAGGTTGACCTGCAGTCCTCTAACCAGCTGACCTGCAGTCCTCTAACCAGCCAACCTCCAACTAGTCCTCTAACCAGCTGACCTGCAGTCCTCTAACTAGTCCTCTAATTAGTCCTCTAACCAGCTGACCTGCAGTCCACTAACTAGTCCTCTAATTAGTCCTCTAACCAGCTGACCTGCAGTCCTCTAACTAGTCCTCTAATTAGTCCTCTAACCAGCTGACCTGCAGTTCTCTAATTAGTCCTCTAATTAGTCCTCTAACCAGCTGACCTGCAGTCCTCTAACTAGTCCTCTAATTAGTCCTCTAACCAGCTGACCTGCAGTTCCTCTAATTAGTCCTCTAACCAGCTGACCTGCAGTCCTCTAATTAGTCCACTAACCAGCTGACCTGCAGTCCTCTAACTAGTCCACTAACCAGCTGACCTGCAGTCCTCTAATTAGTCCACTAACCAGCTGACCTGCATTCCTCTAACTAGTCCACTAACCAGCTGACCTGCAGTCCTCTAATTAGTCCTCTAACCAGCTGACCTGCAGTCCACTAACCAGCTGACCTGCAGTCCTCTAATTAGTCCTCTAACCAGCTGACCTGCAGTCCACTAACCAGCTGACCTGCAGTCCTCTAACTAGTCCTCTAATTAGTCCACTAACCAGCTGACCTGCAGTCCTCTAACCAGCTGACCTGCTGGTTGACCTGCAGTCCTCTAACCAGCTGACCTGCAGTCCTCTAACTAGTCCTCTAATTAGTCCTCTAACCAGCTGACCTGCAGTCCTCTAACTAGTCCTCTAACCAGCTGACCTGCAGTCCTCTAACCAGCTGACCTGCAGTCCTCTAACTAGTCCACTAACCAGCTGACCTGCAGTCCTCTAATTAGTCCTCTAACCAGCTGACCTGCAGTCCTCTAACCAGCTAACCTGCAGTCCTCTAATTAGTCCACTAACCAGCTGACCTGCAGTCCTCTAACTAGTCCACTAACCAGCTGACCTGCAGTCCTCTAATTAGTCCACTAACCAGCTGACCTGCAGTCCACTAACCAGCTGACCTGCAGTCCTCTAACTAGTCCACTAACCAGCTGACCTGCAGTCCTCTAACTAGTCCTCTAACCAGCTGACCTGCAGTCCACTAACCAGCTAACCTGCAGTCCTCTAATTAGTCCACTAACCAGCTGACCTGCAGTCCTCTAATTAGTCCACTAACCAGCTAACCTGCAGTCCTCTAATTAGTCCACTAA
>NC_060169.1:2118944-2129611 GCF_021292245.1 Micropterus dolomieu | reverse complement strand
CTAACCAGCTGACCTGCAGTCCTCTAATTAGTCCACTAACCAGCTGACCTGCAGTCCTCTAACTAGTCCTCTAACCAGCTGACCTGCAGTCCACTAACCAGCTGACCTGCAGTCCTCTAATTAGTCCACTAACCAGCTGACCTGCAGTCCTCTAATTAGTCCACTAACCAGCTAACCTGCAGTCCTCTAATTAGTCCACTAACCAGCTAACCTGCAGTCCACTAACCAGCTGACCTGCAGTCCACTAACCAGCTGACCTGCAGTCCTCTAAAGTCCACTAACCAGCTGACCTGCAGTCCTCTAATTAGTCCACTAACCAGCTAACCTGCAGTCCTCTAATTAGTCCACTAACCAGCTAACCTGCAGTCCTCTAATTAGTCCACTAACCAGCTGACCTGCAGTCCTCTAATTAGTCCACTAACCAGCTAACCTGCAGTCCACTAACCAGCTGACCTGCAGTCCACTAACCAGCTGACCTGCAGTCCTCTAATTAGTCCACTAACCAGCTGACCTGCAGTCCTCTAACCAGCTGACCTGCAGTCCTCTAATTAGTCCTCTAACCAGCTGACCAGCAGTCCTCTAACCAGCTGACCTGCAGTCCTCTAACCAGCTGACCTGCAGTCCACTAACCAGCTGACCTGCAGTCCACTAACCAGCTGACCTGCAGTCCTCTAATTAGTCCACTAACCAGCTAACCTGCAGTCCACTAACCAGCTGACCTGCAGTCCACTAACCAGCTGACCTGCAGTCCTCTAATTAGTCCACTAACCAGCTGACCTGCAGTCCTCTAACCAGCTGACCTGCAGTCCTCTAATTAGTCCACTAACCAGCTGACCTGCAGTCCACTAACCAGCTGACCTGCAGTCCTCTAATTAGTCCACTAACCAGCTGACCTGCAGTCCTCTAACTAGTCCACTAACCAGCTAACCTGCAGTCCTCTAATTAGTCCACTAACCAGCTGACCTGCAGTCCTCTAATTAGTCCACTAACCAGCTAACCTGCAGTCCTCTAATTAGTCCACTAACCAGCTGACCAGCAGTCCTCTAACCAGCTGACCTGCAGTCCTCTAACCAGCTGACCTGCAGTCCTCTAATTAGTCCTCTAACCAGCTGACCTGCAGTCCACTAACCAGCTGACCTGCAGTCCACTAACCAGCTGACCTGCAGGTTGACCTGCAGTCCTCTAACCAGCTGACCTGCAGGTTGACCTGCAGTCCTCTAACCAGCTAACCTGCAGTCCTCTAATTAGTCCACTAACCAGCTGACCTGCAGTCCTCTAATTAGTCCTCTAACCAGCTGACCTGCAGTCCACTAACCAGCTGACCTGCAGTCCTCTAACTAGTCCACTAATAAACCAGTTCACCGACGGGCCGCCTCCCGTCACTCCTACCTAACTTCCTTCCAAACGGCAGTGTGTTTAGAGTTAGAACAGGAGGTGAAGGTCAGTGTGTGTTTTTACTGAGGAGGAAGGTGAGGAGGAGGAGGAGGAGGAGGACTAATTCAGCGAATCAGAGGAGGAGGTGATAGAAAGAGTCTGATGGTTTGTGGGATGAAAAGCAGAAAAGAGGGAAGGATTGAGAGGGGAAACAGGTTTCTGTACCTTCAGTCTGAAGCTTTGCAGTTCTTCCTCCACCAACCTCCTCACAGCTGCACTGCTCCTCTTTATCCTCGTCTTCCTCCTCCGGCCTTTCCTGTCCACTTTCAGACGGAAGTGAGTCTGGATCCATCGCTGGTGTGTTAGACTCCTCCATGTGTGTCTGTAGTGCGTTGTTTTCAGAATTAGAGTCCTCAGAGTGTGCTAGTTGTTTTTTGTTTTCAGAATCAGAGCCCTGAGAATGTGTATGCTGTGTATTATTTTCAGAATAAGAGTTCTCATTGTGCATTTGTAGTGTGTTTTCAGAATAAGTGTCTTCAGACTGTGTATGCTGTGTATTATTTTCAGAATAAGAGTCCTCAGAGTGTTGTGTGTTGGACTCCACTGTGTATTGTCTGTTCTTTTCACAATCAGAGTCCTCAGAGCTCGTGTTCGTACATGAGCCAGCCTCCTCATCTGTGTGCCTTTGTTCACCTCTGTCATCATCTTCCCCTTCTCCTCCTCTCTTGTCTTCCGTCATCATTTGCTCCTCCTCCCCCCTCCTTCCTTGACTCTGCTGCACGATTCTAACTTGAACTTCCTCTTCTAGCTCCACCTCCTCAAACTCATCGCCTCCCTCCTCATCCAACTCTTCCTCACCCTCTGTCTCTTCACATTCATTTCCCTCCTCCTCCTCCCTTTCTCCTCCCTCCTCAGCAGTGTGTGTGCACAACAGTAAATCTTCATCCCTACTACACTTCAGCTCTTCTTCCATTTCCTCATCCTCATCAACCACCATGTCATGCTTCCCTTTCTCCCTCTCCCTCAGCTCCTCCTCTTTCCCTCGCTCTTTCACTGCCACCTCCTCCTTGCTCTCCTCCACCTCCTCCTCTTCCTCTTTCTGCTCTGTGCAGTTTGCAGGTTCAGTGTTTAGCTTCAGACTCCCGCCTGAGTCAGTACCTCCTCTTTGTTCCTGAGACGTCCAGCGCTCCGACTGACAGCTGGAGGTTCCCACGACTTCAGGAGGAGCAGAGGAGGAGGTGGGGGAGATGTGGGTGAGGATGACGGGTCCACAGGAGTCCTGGCTGAGGTTCTCCTCGAGGAGCCTGGAACACAGCCCAGCGTGGGAAGTGGCGTGTGTGTTATTGGCGGAGTGTGTCGTAGCGTCAGTCGCTGTGTGTTGAGGTGTGTGCGTGGCGGAGTGTGCGTCTTGAGGTGTGTCTTGAGGTGTGTGCGTGGCGGAGTGTGCGTCTTGAGGTGTGTGCGTGGCGGAGTGTGCGTCTTGAGGTGCGTGCGTGGCGGAGTGTGCGTCTTGAGGTGCGTGCGTGGCGGAGTGTGCGTCTTGAGGTGCGTGCGTGGTGGAGTGGGTGTGTTGAGGTGCGTGCGTGGTGGAGTGGGTGTGTTGAGGTGTGTGCGTGGTGGAGTGGGTGTGTTGAGGTGTGTGCGTGGCGGAGTGGGTGTGTTGAGGTGTGTGCGTGGTGGAGTGGGTGTGTTGAGGTGTGTGCGTGGTGGAGTGGGTGTGTTGAGGTGCGTGTGCGGCGCAGTGTGCGCTGGTTCTGGCTCGGTGCTGCAGACTGATGGACTGGGTTAAGGAGCCTTTCTGAGGGGAGAAGCGAGGCAGCGGGAGCTCCGTCAGCTCCACGTACTCGCCCTCCGAGTCCTCGCCCTCACTGCTCGCTGCCGATTGGCCAGTTTTTGTAGATGGGAGGAGCTGTACATCCTGTCTCCTGTCGCTACACGGATTGTGAGATGCATTAATTAACGCATCTCCATCCTTAACGGACGACTCCTTATCCTCCTTCAGGGAGGTCCGGGGCCGGCTGATGAACTGTGGGTAGACCAGGTCCTCCCACGGGACCCTGAAGACGTCTCCGTGGGCAGAGAGGAGGCAGCGCTCCAGCCTGGATGCTCCTCGCTGCTCCCTCTCCCTGTTAACAGAGTCCAGCCAGGCCATGCTGAAGATGGACCGCAGGGCTATCTCCGACACCTCCTGCTGCTCCACATGACGGCTGCCGGCCGACACGCTGCACACGAGCAGGCGGGGGGAGGAGGACACGGCGCTCCGACAGGAGGCGCTGCGTGCTTGAGGACGAGGAACAGCAGCAGGAGGAGAAACCAGCAGGTAGAAGTCTCCTGGACAGAGGAGGCGTTGGTCCAGAGGACAGAGCTGAACCGCTACCTTCTCATGGACGCACAGAGGCCAGCCTTCATGGCGAAACAGCAGACCACAGTACTGCAGCTGAGGAGGAGGAGGAGGAGAGAAGATTAGGATCAATTAAAAATTGAAATTTTTCAGCTTGAAACAGAGGGTCAGGCTGGCGTTATTCTCCTGACTCCTCCATCATGCGAACCACAACTCCAGAACAAAAACCCAAAACACAGAATGGAGGAGAGGCAGGTGAGCCGACGATCGAGACAGACAGCGTCGAAGGCTTTCTGTTCCAAGGCGGGACAGTACCCCCCCCCAGTACGTATACCCTCCCCGTATACTCACGCAGGCGTCTTGCTGCAGGTTGGCTAACAGCTGCTTTGCGGGCAACAGGAAGTGGATCAGGTAGCGAAGGCCGTCTCCTCTGTAGCAGCTCTGCACCACGCTGAGGACCTGACAGAGGACAGTCGGGGATGTGGCCTGGAAGGGCGGGTAGAGGTCTGACAGAGCAGTCTGGATGCAGCGGTCCAAAGACTCAGAGTCCTGAGAGGAAAAGGACAGAGAAGGAGGAGGGTCAGACAAACAGGGCCACCAGAGTCAGCACCGGGTCCAAGACCACAAGAACTCAGGTTCAAACTAAAGCAACAGGATTCATCATTGCATCGATTCAGATAAGATATTTTTTAATCCCAGTGGGAAACTGCAGATAATAAAGTCACGTGACCTTGCCCCTGTCCTCCGACCCAAAACACCTGTAGTGTGAAAAACCTTGAACTCACTGAGGGTTCAGATTAGTCCAGGTTCATTTGAAAGGTTACAACAGACTCACAGTGGAACTGACCTGCAGACAGTCAGCGGCAGTCTGCAGGTCAGACAGGCGAGTCCACTGACCCTGATCCAGGTAGCAGAAGCAGTAGCTGGTCTCAGCAGTGTCCATACTCAGCTGCTGGTCTCCGATGGTTCTCACACGCCTCACATGCCTCGTGTTCATTCTTTCAGTGCAAAGTCAAAAAACAAGTTCAACATTTCAGGCAAACCGCTGAGAGCACGCCCGGCAGGCCCTGGAGGTGTGGCCGGGAGGCCCCGTCTGCCGCGGTGAGAGCAGGAAGTGTAACTGGATCCGCTGGTCTGGAGGCAGCAGAGACCAGTCAGGTAAAAATATCACCCGGCACACGGCGTCTGGCTCCGGCCGGCTCTCTGACAGACCGTCAGAGGCTCCACTGCTCCATCTCTACAGATATTCTGAACACGTCTCTCAGAGCAAACTTTAACTCATACTGAACGCTGTCTCGTGGATAAACACCTGCTCGCCATCATGCACACAGACCACAGCTTTTACAAAAAGCCTGTGTAGCAGTAAAGAGTAACGGCACCTGAGCAGAATCTGCCGCATCTACTAAAGGGGTTAAAATGATCCTGCAGCGGGTCTACAGACCTGCATCTCGGTGGAGATCAGCTGCCAGTTTGCTTCCAGTGTCGTCAGCGCTCTCCTCTCTGCTGGGCTGAATATTCTGGACGTGACTCGGCTCAGCACGATTCACACACACAGCTGGCAGCCAAATGTAGTGCTGAGGCCAAAATTAGCAGCAGGGTATCAGATGACACCGGGGGGGGGTCTGTACTGCTGGAAGGCTCGGTGGCCGACAGACATGACAGATCACGAGCTGAGGCTCCGAGATAAACACATTTCAAAAAGGGTCACAACACAAACTGAAAACAGTAACGTACAGACCGGCCACAGAGCGCAGCAGGTCCGGTTCTGTGCAACATCACGCTGGGCGATACGGCCAAAAGGTTACCAGGATAAAACATTTCAGGTTTAAATTCTGATTTTTGCTCCTGAGTGAAAGTTAATGTGGTTTTAAACTTTTCTTTCCGGTCAGAACAAACACTTGATGCCATACAGAGGATCATTAAACCAACCTTAGGCAGAATATTCAGAACCGTTCGACTTCAGTAACAAAATAAAAATCTTCATAGAAGAATTAAGTGCTGATTCGTTCATGATTCTAATTAATTTAATCAAATATCATATTATTGTTGAAGAACAGTGTTTCCCATCACTGAACGAGACCATGGCGCCTCGCCACAGTCCAGTTATTTAATTTAATAAACTATTTTTACACATCTCATAAAAACATTTCAGACCTCTAACATTGTGTTTTGTGGGCGCTGCTGTGAGCTCGCACGCTCATACACTTTGGCATCCGACTCCAGACAACCACTTTTGTTTTTTTTGTTTTTTTAGGTAACTACGGTAACGGTCTGTTTCTGTCACTCGTTTCTGAGAAGGAGATAGCAGCACCTAGATTTGGAGTGCGCACGTATTCAAGCCTTTACGGTAAGTGAATCAGCCCAGAGCGAGCTGACAGGCAGGTTAGAGACTTTATCCTGTCAGTTTGTCTCTTTAGTGTGAAGAGAGGCTGTGAAGTCTTCATGTAACGCCGTTCGAGAACCACATACAACATTATTTATCAAACCGGGTCGGACTGGATGAATTTAGCGTGAGGAGGAAACACATGTGACAACGTCCGGTTTTCAAAATAAGACAACTGTGCAGGATGGAAATTCTATTAATTGGATTGTATTCACAGAAAGTATAAAACATATTACATGTGTCCATCAAAAAAACAACAACAATAAAATGTTCGGGAAATTACTTACTCTAGTTTCTATTCTTTGACTTAGGGTTTTTGGAAAAACATTAAACAAATTTGTTGAACTGTCGCTGTTTCGTCACCATTTAAAGCTCTACAATGGGTTTATGGTCAAATAGTTTATTAGAGCACACCATTGTTTACAGGAGTGCACAGTTCTTCATAGATAACCTCTTCATTTTGCACCAAATTAATGCATTTAACTTTAAAATGTACAAAATTGTCTTACGAGGGGGGGGCCTATAGCAGCAGTATATACATGTGAGGATTACAGTATTAAGACTGCCTTGGTTTTGGGGGGGGGGGGAGGAGGGGGGAGGTACATCAAAGCAGGCTGAGTGAGGTTCCCATGGGAGACTGAGAGGGGCCACCCACTCTGAGGCCCTACTGAATAATAACTTCATTATCCTCCACAGACCAGAGTCCTGGGAGAAAACACACGTTTTAATTTTGCTTTCTTTCAGCTTCACGACGTTTCATTTGGCTCCTGCTCACGTACCAACGCAGAAAAAGCCTCATTTCCAAGGTTAACGTCTAAACAAACAGCCAATTAGAAGGTTAGAGGTCGAACCAGTGGATTTCCAACCAAGTTCCTTCCTCTGCTGAGCCTTCAGACAGCAGCAGGAACAGAAAAACTATCCTTCTATAAATACCAAAGCTCTGCTGTTATAACAGTTGTGAACAATCTGGGGTGTCGCGATCCCATCTGAACATTACAGAGAACAAGTAGCAGCTGTGAGAGCACGTCCAGGACAGATGAATTCAGAAATGAGACAACTGTTGAAATGACAACCTTCACTGTGCTAATTTAATTATTAAATGAATAATAAATTTAAATTTCTTTACAGTCTCTCAGGTTTGAAATGTTTCAGGGTGGTCTCTATCTCTACTGGCAGCGGTCTCACATTTTTATATTGAAAAACCAAACAGTTATTGATGATTGAAATGGATCGTGTTGCCCTTTTCAGACGGCCCCTAACTCCTCCTGCAGTGACAGGAGCGTTGGACAGACGCTCGGCGTCATCTTTGGTGATTTTCAGGTGATCAAACTGTGAAAAGTCTGTCTGAATCAGCTCTCCACCTGGGAGAACTCCAGCGCCGGGTTCCTCCTTCCTATTGGACGAGTTGAGGCGTGACTAACAGGAGAGGCCAGATAAACCTGATGGGCGTGTGTCAATCATTCCAACAGGACGCTGTGACACAACAACATTATTATAAGTCTTATAATAACATTAATAGGACTGTGTTGTGTTTGGGTCAGTTTCACCTGAAGCACCTGTTGTTACCTGGAGTTTATCTACAGCTGCCGGGTGGGAGGAGCTACGTATTCCTATGTAGTTCGGGTTCTGTAAACAGGACGACGACGAGGAGACGGGCCTGAAACCCTCCTGATGAATCATTAAAACAAAAGATCAACAACTGTGTCAGATAACATCTGCGTCAAAGAAAAGTCAACTACGATTCCCAGGGTGCATTTCACCAAACAAACGTCCAATCACAGAGCTTCGTGTTCTGCTTACAGAGAGCTGCAGTTGAAATCAGGTCACGCTCAGATTCTGGACTAGTTCCTGATGAAGTCAGTAACTGCGGCGCTCTCTGACCATAGCCACAGCAGCCGAGGCTCATGGGTATTGTAGTGCACTGGTGGTCAGGACGTGAACCTGCAGTCCCAAGTTTCCATGGTGACACAACATTAGAGAAAACGTTGAAATGGGAAACAGCTGGCGGATAAACCACAGCCCACATTAACGTGGTGTGAACTACAAACAGACATGTTTGTAGTTCAGGGAGTGTGTTTTGGTGCGACGCTGTGTCATCATCTCAGATTAACTATCTCTCAGGTTCAGCTGGTTTTAATGAACCGTCTCCACCCGACTGAAAAACCAGTTCCTGCTGGGCGTGGAGGACGAGGGCGCAGCAAAGAACAGGGTCACAGTCAGGCTGCGTCGGGATCCTCCTCGCCAGTGACTGAGGTGCACAGGTATCTGAACAAACTAACCCTGAGAGGGGTCAGGGCTCCTAAAGGGTGAGGCCACGACCTTTTTAGTAACCAATCATGGTGAAACGGCACGGGGGGAGGAGCTCTATGGGGAAGGACCCGCAGGAGACGTGACCTTTGACCCCTACCAGTGAACACAGTGAGAGAACAGGCCAGCTGTCGTGCCGCCGTTAAGTGGCATGAACAAGATCTTTCTCCACAAGTTATATGAACAATGTTTTAGTTGTGCTCAATTTTATGAGTGCGTAGTTCTGTATGTTCACTTTAGGTATCATCTCAGTTCCTGTCTGCTACACTATGTTAAAGCAGGGATGAATGTTCGGCCATCAAAATTAAATAGCAAAAAAAGATCTTTCGGCGTTCGGCCTAATAAGTCAAAAGACAGATTAAATTTTACCGAAAAAAATAAATTAAAAAATGGAAAAAAATGCCTTGCAAATCTTCTCATTAAATTCGGCTTTGGCCAGGAATTATCATTTCAGAGCATCCCTAGTTAAAGCTACTATAAACTAAACCGCGCTGAACTACCGACTTAGGCACCTTCAGGCATCCATAGCTCGCCTTGCCATCTTTATCAGACTACGAGGACCACAATGGAAATAAGTTTGTAACTTTCTTGTGTTGTCCTTGACGGTTCTGATGATACTCGCACTGTATTTATATATGTGTTCAAGTACTCTGCTCCTCTGACGCCACTCATCTGGCCATCACAAGTTTTCACTGCACGTAACGTACCGGCGTCACCACGAGCGTACAACGTGAAGACCTGAACACCTGAAGACTTAGCTCTCCTGCTGTAAAAAAGAATGAATGCTTTTGCAGTTTTATTTTTCAGGGAGAATTCATGCGGAAAACCCAAAACAGAGCAGATGTGGACGCCACCTCAACCTCATGTCATTCAGACCGTTCAGTCTCTCTCACACGCTCGGCTCATCTGCTCGGGCAGCTGGGAGATAAAACCACTTCCTGTTTCTTCCCCTGAGCCGTGCGGCTGTGATGTGGCTGACCATCACCGTCCGGCCTGGAACAAAACAGGCTGTTTGTGAACTCTACCGCTGGATCAACATGTTTTCACAGTTTCATCCAGTTTGTGAGACGTCAGGCTTCTGTGATCAGACACAAACCTGGTTTCCCCAGAGAGACGGAGAGAGCCTGGTTCCAGGTTCCTGACCCGCTGCATGTTTATGGATCAACCATAAACAGCTTGACGCCGTTCAGCAGGTTGACTACAGCGGCGTGGCAGGAACGCCAGAGAGAACGAGACGAGGATGCTTAGGTTACCGTCCGTTTAAGTACAGACGAAGTGAACTAGGTCCTCAGAGGACGTTCTGCATCACAACACAACAGAACTTGACCTGTTCTCGATCAGCCGGAGAGGAAGTTTGTGACTCGGTCCTTGCTGAACCTTCCTGTGCCGATTGTATCAGGTGACCTGGGGGGAAACATTCTGACTTTACAGATCACACGCAGGATTAGGAACACCGACGACCCCGGTTTTCTTAATTACTATGAACTGAGGTAAGACGACGGCGTTTGAAAAGGACGTGTTGTTCTCCATCTGCAGCAGAGATTAATCCGTTTGATGAAGAGCTCTCGTCTATTTTTACCTGCGGTTACCTGCTGCAGCTTGTTCAGAGACCGAGAGATGAAAGCTTCATCTGTCTGATCGTATCTGGCTCGATGAATGACGAGCAGGAATGGAAGCTGAATGAAGGAGGAACAGACCCAGCAGTGCATTCTGGGGGAAACACGAGGTGTGAGATGAGACGGCGTACCTGGCTGATGTTTCCACAGATAATGCTTTCAGGAATGTTACAGAAACCAGCGCTGTCACAAAACATCCAGCTCATTCAGCGTGACCACACAGTCTGATCGAGCGGCCACTGCCTCTGATCAGCTGATCTGTGCGGCGTTCAGACTCTCCAGCTGTTTCAGCACACGTCTGAACTACAGGTAGCACTCTCCTTTACCTTTACTCTCCTCTGTCTCTATATGCTGCATCACAGCCGACAGACAGGTGAGAGAGAGAGAGAGAGAGAGAGAGAGAGAGAGAGAGGTGAGGGGGAGAGAGAGAGAGAGAGACAGACAGACAGACAGACAGGTGAGGGGGAGAGAGAGAGAGAGAGAGACAGACAGGTGAGGAGAGAGAGAGACACAGACAGACGAGGGGGAGAGAGAGAGACAGACAGACAGACAGACAGAGAGAGAGAGACAGACAGGTGAGGAGAGAGAGAGGGAGAGAGAGAGGGGGAGAGAGACAGACAGGTGGTGAGGGGAGAGAGAGAGGGGG
>NC_060169.1:2101143-2118844 GCF_021292245.1 Micropterus dolomieu | reverse complement strand
GAGGAGAGAGAGAGAGAGACAGACAGGTGAGGAGAGAGAGAGAGAGACAGACAGGTGAGGAGAGAGAGAGACAGACAGGAGAGGAGAGAGAGAGAGACAGACAGGTGAGGAGAGAGAGAGAGAGAGACAGACAGGTGAGGAGAGAGAGAGAGAGACAGGTGAGGAGAGAGAGAGAGAGAGACAGGTGAGGAGAGAGACAGACAGACAGGTGAGGGGAGAGAGAGACAGACAGGTAAGGGGAGAGAGAGGTGAGGACACGGGAGGACAAAGACTGTGGCGGAGGAAACAGACTGGGAGTCGTCACAAAGTAAATACAGAACTTGCAGAAATGTTATTTACACAGTACAAAGTATTTTAATCAAACTCAGCAGCATCGTGTTTCTGCTCTGACCCACTGATAAGAGCCAATCAGGAAGCAAACGTGAGCGCCATCGTTTTCACCGTTCAGCACTAACACGCCGCGCCGGAGTTTAAAACCAGAATGTTTCAGTCCGGACGGGAGGAAACGTAGCAGAAAGTCTGAGTTTAAAACGAAGACGTAGGAGTGTGGACGGACGCTGAAGGACAGAAACAGACTGTCCTGAACCGGCCTCCCTCGGCTCTCTTTGTTTCTGGTGACTGATAGCAGAGCCGTGACCTTGACACGCAGCGAGTTTCTAAAACAGGAGATTAGATTTGGGAGTTTTAATGCTGCTCTATAAGCTGAGCCCAGCTGTGCAGGGACACAAAGACAGATTCAAGGCCGCTCCTCTGAGGCCCTTTGTAGAAGTTAAGAGGGAAAAGCCTCGGCCCCCGGGGACCTGCTGTGATTCAAGCACCGAGCTAATCTCAGACCCCCGAGAGGCTCAGAGGGGCCGCAGGAGGGGACGGACATCCAGATAATCAGATCCTCAGGATGGGAAGAGAGACGTCAGCCTGGACATGTCTTCAGCCTTTCAGGGAGAAGAATCGTCTCTAAAGCCGATTTCGCCGTCAGGCTGCGATCGGGGGTAAATCAGCGATCGATCGGCCGCCGCCAGTCGTTATGTGTGAACTACTCAACGACACATCGAAACGCTGACACATCGCAGACGCCAGCCAGATATCTAGCACGCCAAATATCTGGAGGAGTCGGCCGACTGACGTCCACATCCAGCCAATGAGAGCAGGCGGCTGCTTTTCACTGCAGAACCCTTTTTCCTCCCCTGCTGCTCTCTGTAGCTCAGACCTGCGGAGATAATCCATCCTTTCTCCCAGATTCTTTGTCTTTATAATAACAAACAGCTCTTTTCTCTGTAGGTTCGCCTCATTTCCTGTTTCACATGTTTTCTTGACTAAACGTGGTTTAGTCGGGTGACACTGTCAGCTCCTGTAGTGTGTGACCCCCTGTCAGCGATGAACGCCACAACGACTTCAAGACTCCCGTCACATGATGATGAACGGCGCGGCCATCGTTTGATTTAGTTCCATGAAATGAAGAAAAATCGAGATTTTTCACATAGCGCCTCCATGTGAAAGCAGGTTTTAATTCAAACGAACATTATTATACATTTTAAATATGCTTCTCTTCTCCCCTCACTCAGACACACCAGAGGCCTCCACCTCAGGTAAACACCTGCACCCTGCGTGTTCACTGCTGCTCCACCTGCTCCTGCTGGGAAAATATCACCGCGACTCGGTTAAGTGTTTAACTGAGTGAAGTCTGTGCGAGTGAACACGATGACAGATGGGTGTTGACATCTCTATCCGATGTCAACGCCCATCCCGATGTTTCGATGGGGACATCGCCCAACCCTAGCAGACATGAAATCTGGAGACCACAGTCGAACCTTAAAGTTGATGAAGTTTCACTCAGGCGGCAGGATTCAGAAAGGAGGCGTCTGTAATTAGAAACTAGTGATGAACACCTTTCAACTCCATCTCTCTGACAACACCTGAACTCACCACCACCGCTGTGCCATGCACTGATAACTGGCTGCGGGTGGTTGAGCCTCTGAATGATGTAATATGGTCATATATCTCTTTGGAACAAAATTTGCTAAATTTTGGGTCATTGGTTTATTTTTTACATTACTGTGTCTTTATAGGGGCTGAGACTAATGTGACCCTCACGGTGCACCGTACATATCGCGACGTCAGCGAATCAAATCAAAGCACAAAAATCTAATGGTGACTCCAAGGTAGGGTTTGGAGAAGAGGCGTGACAAAGACATGATGAAGATGTGCGGGAGCAGCAGCGCGTGTTTTTCTGAAGATGCTCAGGATGTAAGTTTTCTTTTCATTACGGTCTCTTTAAAGCAAAGACGAGTCTGCGGACTAAAAACCGGAGGTCAGTATTTTCAGTAACGCATCATGCAGTTTAATGGCAGGTGAACCCTCAGGCTGAAATTCACTGATTCGCCTGTTAATAATATAATAATGGTGAAGACCAAAGTCCTCATAGGCAGGTCCTGCCACTGGGACGCCACCTTGGCAACGCCTCCGGGCAGCTATTTCGGACTAACAAGACCGGTCTGAATGAATGGGCAGAGAGCCAGATCTGCACTTTCACTGGTCACCGGGACATAAAAACTACATGATCAGAATCTGCAGTAAAAATCGCTCCAACATAAGGTTTAAAAAGCGTTTCCCGACCCGTTCTACTTCCACTGTGCGTGCCTCACCACTTCCGCGCGTGTGCATTGCATTGAGGATGCGATGGAGTGGCGTGGAACTGGAGCTGGTTTTATTGGTGCGATTGTTAACACTGGGTTGTTCATGATCATTAAAATACTTTAGTCTTATAAAATGTTTCCGGTATCTGAGTCGGTTTCAACTCGTATCTTTTCCCAATTTTTCAGTTATTTGGTTGAATCTTATTTTTTGTAAAATGTTGTAAAATAAACAATAAAACAAAAATATACTGGCAGTTGAATAAATGGTCATAAATGTAAATGCAGAATAATCAATATTAATTTCTGTATATAAATTCTAAATCCTGAATCTCTCCCTGCATGTGAAGGAGGTCAGAGACCTCAGAGTCCAGACCGTGTTAAATTCAGGTGGCAGGATACTTTCCCAGACCATGTGGGGGGAGGGGGGTTATGGCTTCATGTGTCAGGAAGACGGCAGACAGTTGAAGTCCTCCAGTCTAAGACCAGGACTTTGTAGTCCTCGGCCCCGGGACTGTCCCGTCCAAACAACACAGCACTCGACACCGAGGACAGCGGACACTTCCTGTCGCTGACAGGTCCTGAGAAACGTCTTTGTCCTGAGAAATGAAAGCTGCAGCTGCAGGTATAAAGGCTGAATTCCTTTCCTGACATCCGACCCGATAGGCGGCGTGGAAACAGCTTCCATCAGGCAGCGAAGCGGCGCCCAGTGGGTCAGTGTGTTAAATGTGACACAGATGACCAGACTGACCCGGCGCATGGTACCTCCAGACCTGAAACACCTCAAAACCAACGAGCCCCCAAATCTGGATTTCTTAAAAACAAACACAAGGCTCGCTCCCTGACAGCACACTGGTTCACAGCTGTTCCTCTGCCTCTCCTGGAAGCCAGACTGTTGTGAAAGTCCAACAGAAAGGTTCTCTCTATTACCTCAGCACAGGTAATCAGGCTTTTTACCTTCACACCACAGAGACACCTCAGGCCAGCACCTTCCCCTCCGTCCGTTCACCACACTCACTTCTTTAAACTTCATCACACTTAGGATTTGGTTTAATCTACATGATCCTTCTGTCATTTTCCTCGTAGAGCTGCAATGATTAACTGATAAGCTGCTTAAAATCTGCTACTATGATTTGATTTGGATCGATTTATCCAGTCCAGATCCCAGTCCAGCTTCTTAAACGTGAATCTGTCCTGGTTTCTTTCCTCCTCTGAACCTTGGCTTGAGGACTAAACGAGACATTTGAGGACGAATAAAAATAAAGGAGGTATAAAGAGCTGGAAATGAGAATAACATCTGCCCTTTAAGGCCGAAACCAAGTTTTCAGAGGCTTCAACAGGAAACGTCCCTGCGTTTGGATGCAGAACCATAAATCAGAGAAACTCTGGCTTGAGCTTCCCGAAAACACCTCGTGCAGCTCGTGCAGCCCTCTCTGAACCATGACCACACTCCACTCTGTCCACAGAAAGCTGCTGCTGCTGTTCATTAAAAACTGAACGTTGTTGAGTAAAGTTCAGCTGATGTGTGAGCAGCTCTACTTTTCATTTTAAAACAGAGACCTTTGCTCCTGCCGTCCGGACTAAAACGGCGAAAACGAAAACCTAAAACGGAGTCTGGAAACGCTGCAGCCCCCCTTTTTCGTTTTGAAACTCCGGGTAGCGCTGTAGTGCGTACGGGCAAAAAACAGAGGACTTTAGAAACGATGATGCAGACGTTCCCGTTTGGCTCTCATAAGTCATGCAAAGCAGAAACACGATGTTGCTGAAAGAGTTTTAGTTTTGGTGTTTTTATTAAAGTATCTTGTACTGTGTAAATAACACTTGTACTGTCCGTGTCGCCGTATTTACTTTGCGACGACTCCCAGTCTGTTTTCTGCCGCTTTTAACTCCCGTGTTACATTCAGTAACAGTGCCAGCTCGTTCATGCAAAGTAAAACCAGCTTCTTCGTCTGCTTTACTTTATTGTTTGGCCAAATCTTCTGTAACTATGGAACAGACCATCTGCTTCATGTTTACACCGGCACACACACGCTCAGTGTACCTGAACGGTCACTGGATGTGTTGTTTTAGTACAGACTGAGATCAGCTCTGATGCGCAGCTAAAACGCTGCTGGTCTTTGTTGTTAAACAGAAACGGAGCAGTGCGGACTCTGCGTGGAGTCGACGCGCCGCTGAATAACTGCATGTTGTTTTGTGTCCCTGCATTACGAGCCTCATCAGAGCTCCCATCAGTCCATTATCTGAGAGCTGAGAACATTCCTGCCCCCCCGTCTCTTCACCCAGCAGCCCCTCAACAAGCCCCAACAGGCCTGATTCTGAGGGAGAGCCTGAACACGTCGGCCCTCCTCCCTCTGATCTTTGTCTCTCAGACTGATAAAGTCATTCAGACGGTCCTTCTGCCTGTTTACAACACAACAAAGCACTTTCTGCTCCAGCGGCTGAGGGGCAACATATTTACAGATGACGTGGAACCTGGTTATAACAGGCTGCTCTTTGTTTACCGTCCGGATGGCAGACCGGCTGGAATCAGTGAATCTGCCTCCGAGCCGACAGTGAAACAGCAACAGTAAACCACGGTGAGGCTGCGGAGGTGCGGGCGTGCTGCTGCAGGTACAGGTGAGGTGACACGATGAAGTATGATGTAGGAAGTGAGGATGCCCCCGAACACAGAGGACTAGTCATCGCACGCTGATGTTAAGGCCAGTAAAAATAATTAACCAACAGACATCACCATGAAACTTTCCTAGTTGATTACTGACATTAGGACAATCATTTTTTGTTTTCTGAAATTTTATGTTTAAATATGCAAATGAGGCAGTATCTATTTAAATACGCACTAATCTGAACACTGGATGAAGTCATGTTCAAAATGATTTTCTTATTTTGTTGACATGTTAGACTCAAATATTTTTACAGAGGGGATTCTGGATATTTCTTTTTATTAGGGAGTAAAATGTTCGCTAGTTCAGGCTGTGGACGATATATGAACAAAGCCCTCAGTACAAACCTTCAGAATATAGTCAGGAATAAACCTGGAAAGTTTGGTGTCTGGAAGAGCTGAGAGATTTCAGGCTCTAGAGATGCGAGGTGCAAAAGAAGTGACCACACAGAGACGAAGCTCTGCAGCAGATGATCTAAACTCTCCTCTTCAGGTCTCTGTAGTGACGTGTGTCTCTGCTGGACCTCACTGAGACCACCTGATGAACTGAAGCTGGTCTGCAGACTTGTGTAGTCCTGGTCCAGACTGACACCCTTCACGCTGCTTTCTCCTGTAACTCGTCTCCATCTGTAGTTAATGAGCCTTTAAAATACTAATTTCAAGCTTACGCACAAAGCGAGCCGACCTGCTAACGGCAAAAGCAGTACCGACTGTGAATGTGCTGAACAACCAGCGAGGAGTTCACATCGCAGCGTGACGTCCGCTTCACCCTGGCAAGATCTTTAAACCGCCACCTGTCCAACAGATGACGCTCATCTCCAATCTTCAGCTTAAAAACAGAAACTTCCCAAGTAAAGACTCTACAGCTCCGCTGTAACTCCTAAACTGATCGATCACGCTGATGACTCAATGACGGGGTGTACTTCGTGTCCCGAGGCACCGCAGCGAGCGGACGGCTGGGCCGAGCCGGCCCCGAAGACGGTTGTGTACGTGGTCATCCTCCAGAAGACACAACGAAACTGATGAAAACTGTGTACAGATATAAGTGAGCGGTACGCCACGCTCACATGTGTAATGAGAACTGGACGTCAAGGCATGGTTCTGGCCGTGTCACAAGAGGAAAGGCCCGGGTTGTGGCCGCCACCCCCGATACTCTGGTCAGAACAGGAAGTGCAGCTCCCGGATGGAGTTTGAAGGCTTCTGGTTTTTTTACCTGTGACTAACCGACCAATGAAAAGTCAGCCTCTTCTCCTCGGCTTGGTCCACCACCAGGGGGCAGCAGCACTAGGAGGAGGTCCAGTTGGAGGATCAGGTACCACTTTATTATGGTTCTATCTCCTTCTCCATGACGACAGAAGTAAACAATACAACCACATGACAAAGTCATCTAGCAGGAATGTGCGCCTGTGCGCATGTGGACGACATGTGATTGGCCGGATCGTGTTGCACTGTGTCGAGGCAGGTTAAAGTGTTTTTGCAGATGACGCTGCTCTGTTCGTCCCGACGGAGGAGGCTGTCTGAACACGCAGCCGTTACTTCACTGTCTCAGGAAATGTTGAAACTTCTACAAAGAGTTAGAGCTGGGGTTCCCAAAATAATAAAGCTGAGCTGTTTTTGGGGTGTTGCTTTTACATTTACTAATTTAGCTGACCTGTTTTCCCAAAGCTATTTACAGTTGCTATAAATATCAGAGGCAGCTAGGGGTTAAGTGTCTTGCTCAGGAACACATCGGTAGGAATGTCACTGTGGGAATCAAACACTCTCACACCAAAGGCATGTGTCTCATCCACTCTGCGTGTTCACCACCCCCCTCTGGTTTGTTTGTAGAGCACTACTAAAATGATCAACATCACACATGAACTGGTTCCAGCTCAGACCTGCACCCAGGTAAACAGGTAGGGAACCACTTTGTCAGAGTCCTCTGATGGTTAACGTCTCCCAGAGATCCAGTCTGACTGTGTCTGTGAGGATCAATCCTCCAATCAGAGAGACAGGGTCAAAGGTCACTCGAGGGGTTAACTTCAATAAACCGGGTCATATGTCAGCAACATCAGGGTCCAAGACCATACATCACACGGGCCGAGTGCCAGATCACCTAGAGTCAACATCAGGACACCTTCACAGACAAATGGCACCATGTCTGCTCAATGTTACCAACGGCCCCTTTACACCGGGCTCCAGAGAACCTGGATATGATTTTACCCTGAGTACACCTGGCGTTAACATGCATCTCCACACACGGACATTTGGAAATAAAAGCTTCTAGTCTTTGACTAGAACCAGCGCCCCCTGGCTAGCTAGCAGGATGTTGGCTCTCCTCCTGGGCCTGTCGAGTTCGTAGCGGCGGTCAACATCACAGCTAGGCTTTAGCAAACGCCTCCTGAGCCAATCAGAGACAGAGTAGGGACGGGTCTTCACAGAAGGCATGCTGGGTAGGCGTGCACAGCGATCAGTCCAGCCTCTCCTGTAGGCCAGATGTTGCTGCTTTCGACTAAAAACACAAAACTACGTTTCTTATTCTGAAACCGCAAATCAAGAAATTTCAGAGGTAAATTTAGGTTTTCAAAGTAAAATGTTTCAATGCTCATGAACGCTGAGGATGGTGACGGGGGGGATCACGTCACACGCCAACATGTTCCTCTCTGCTGAAGTCTGTGCAGTCTGACGCGCTAACTGATCCATCAAACATTTATTACATGAGCACAAATTATGACAAATTGATCTTGCCTTGTTTTAATAGCATGTTTCTCTTTCTTTTGGAAAGCCCTTTGTGTTCTGTGCTTTTCTTATGAATTATATTTTAACTGCTGCCTGAACAGGCTCAACACAAATAATCATTTAGCTGACGCTTTTCTCCAAAGTGACTTACAATTGCTATTTTATTTATGTCAGAGGTCGCACGCCTCTGGAGCAACCAGGGGTTAAGGGTCTCTCACACCAAAGGCATGTGTCTTATCCACTGCTCCACCACCAGCGTTCTGTTGACCCTGAGCTCTCTAACGTCCCCTGAGCTCAGAGGCAGCGTGATGGCAGCTTTTGAAGACATGTCGCTGTTGCAGAGTTGGGGTCTCTGCCGGGGTCAGTGAGGGAGCACAGGAGGAGCCAACACCGGGTTTCCTCTGCTCTCTGGACACAACAGCTGCCTTTCTCTTTGTCTCACTTGTAAATGGGCAGATTTTCTTTTTGACAGCATCAACGCTCCGCTGGCAGCCGGATAGCGGCGGTGAGTGTGTCCGCCATCTGTAATCTCCTGAAATAAGCGTTACGTGAATTTCTCGACGGAGGTTACCAACACCTCTAAATCATCTGACCCTAAATTCAATGATAGTTGTTGTTTCTGCTCCATTTTCAGTTTGTTTCATTAAAAAAACAGCGATTAAAAACTGCTTAGTTCGGCGAGATGAGAAAAGTGGCATTGGTTGCTAGGTAACAGACATAAAAGTTGATAACCGGTGTTGGATTGAGTGTTTAGGATTTCCTAACCTACAACGCTGCTGAATGATGCTAAATTTTACTTTCTCTGTCATTTTCCAGGCGTTTTCCATGACTGGAAAATTGGTCAACAGTTTTCCAGGTTTTCCAGGACAGGTGGGAAACCCTGTCACACAGTCCGATAATACAAACGGGTTCTGGTTTCAGTCTGTGTGGATCAACCTGGTTCTCCAACATGTCTGAGCTCGTGTTTTCACTAACATGTCACCTTTATTCATATAAATATATGAAAACACACCCAGTCACTGTGTGTGTACAATCACACAGCGTCTCCATGGTAACACCGCGACTTCCTCACGGCTCAGGTGTGTACAACCTGGTCAGCGTCTGCTGTTCATACAGAGCGAACTGAACGAAGACTGAAGAGCAGAACCCAACTCCAGGGTCCACACATAAACCGAAGACATTACTTTAGCTCCAACGATCAATACGAGCGGGAGACGTAAAGACAACAGCTCCGTTTTAGTAATTCAAAGCACAGAGAGCATCCTGACAGCTGTACCTGTGCTCACCTGTCACACCCTGAGCCTCCACAGCAGCTCTGAGATGTTTCCTACATGTCTGCTGCATCACACCGTCCCAGTCTGGATCGGTGGAAACTTCAGGATCTCTAGAATATAAGTTCTGACAGTTTGAAAAAACTGTACTGGTACTGTGAGCTGCTGACAGAGGCGCTTCGGGTGTGTTCATGACGCGCTGCGACGACGACTGAGCCGAACACCTGCGGGTCGAGTGTAAACCGACTTCACCTCGCACACAGAGCAGACGCCTCCCTCTGCAAACACACACTCAGTGCTCACTGTTTCACTGAAAACACCTCTGGACAAATGTTTGAATACTACACCTTGGAGGAAACCCTACACCCTGCAGCCCCCCCCCCCCCCCCCCCCACCCAAAAACACACACACTCTCTCTCTACATGTGCTTTGAACCGGAGCTGCCGGCTGTGTTGGTGATCTTACCATGGTGAACGCAGGGTCGTGTCGGTCGCTGTATATTCCAGTTTGGGATCATTGTTGTCCTCCAACTTAGTCTCTCTCTCTCTCTGTGGTGTGTCAGGGTCTCTCGTCCTGACCGATCTGATTCTGCTGTAACTCTCAGTGGAGTAGCTCACATGTTAAGCCCCACCCACCAGCTGTCAGTCATTCTTCTCTGGATCCCCCCCCCCCCCAACTCTGTCTCTCTCTGCTGGCAGCAGAGTGTAAATCCACATTTATTACTAACAAACTACTTATTCATACACAGAAGCTGATCAATTCATTTTTTTTTTTTGTCTTTTCTATTAATATATACACACATTTACAGTTTTTTAATTTTTTTATGTTTAATATTTATTTTTACTATATTTTTATATATGTTTTTATTATTATCAACACACAAACACACTTTTACTGTTTATTTAATGTAATGTATGAAATTAATTGTTGAAATATTGTTGCTTTACATTCATGCCAATAAAGCTGAATTGAACTTAAAGTGTATATATATATATATATAAAGTATATTAAAATGAAATAGCAATAAAAATGTGACTTTTTCAAATAGTAATCAATGACTACCAGGACCGTCCTGGCCCTGGGAGGTTTTCTGTCAGCTGCAGGTAGTGATCACTTCTGGACTGAGCAGAGAATAATCAGAATCAAAGCTCCGACAGTGGGAAGGATCCGACTACTCTCTGGAGCCTTCTGTTGAATCCATTACGGCACTAACAGGTTCCACATGCTCACTGAGAACAGGGACCTGGACTGAGCTGGATCTGAACAGCTGGAGACAAACTCGGGGTCGGGGGTGCAGTCAGACCCTGAGGAAACCCGGAGATGATGATGTCGCATCATCTGGCTGCAGCTGAAGCAGAGTTCACACGACATGGTTTTAGGCCCGATTCTGTGGTCGACGCTCGCCATTCGTTATGTGTGAACTACTCAACGACGCATCCGAGCCTCTCGCTGACGCCCAACGCCAGACAGCACGCTAAATATCTGGAGCCATCGGCCAATGAGAGCAGGCAGCTCCTCTCTGTAGCTCAGACGGTCCCTGCTGCATCACGAGGGGTTTCAGAGTGAAGCCGTCTCCTGCTGGTTTCTCAGCCGCCGCCCACCGCAGCCTTTCAATATAGTGACCGACTGATCGATCGGTTCAGCTCCACACCTAAGGCTGTCACGTTAACAGACAGGTGAAAGCAGCTGTTGGTGTTCCAGGTCTGAAAAGTCAATAACTAATGAATGAATTCATTAGCAAGTGTAATTTATAGGGCTCAGTTCATTAGTCAGCTACTGTATGATATTATAAACAAATAAATGAGGCGAACCTACAGAGAAAACAGCTGTTTGTTATTATGTGTGATTGATCAATGATTTACCCCAGATCACAGCCTGACGGTCACCGAGCTCGGCGGCTAAAAATCGTGTAGTGTGAACTCGGCTCTAGCCAACATTATCGGGCTGGCAACAAAGGAACAGCTCTCACAGAGCTCCTGAGCTTGAGGTTTGTTTCTGCAGTTAGCGTGTTTAGATCCAGCTGTGCGACAGCCAGACTGCATGTTCTGTGTTCTTTCATTATATTAGTGTCAGTGTTACCTGAACACACCTGCTGGTCCCAGGCTGGCACACTGAATGTTTGCAGTAGGAAGCTTTCAGCGGATTAGACCAGACAATGTGAACGGGTCAAACAGGAGCTGGTGATCGGACCCCGACCAAACGCCTGGCGCCTGCACGTCTTGCTGCCAGCAGAGGACAGGAAGCTTTTTAGTCCTCTGAACGCTAATGAAGCACGGACATGTTGCTTTGGTCTCCTGTCTCCAGAGGAACCAACGCTTACTCACATCCACTGAGTCTTTTCTATTTGCTGAGTTATCATTTAGTATAAAGAGAGAAGAGATTCAGGCCTTTAAACTGTTAAACATTTAGCTTTTATTCAAAGCGACTTACAGCTGCTGTAGATGTCAGAGGTCACACGCCTCTGGAGCAACGAGGGGTTAAGTGTCTTCCTCAGGGACAAGTTGGTGGATGGGTCACAGTGGGGGATTGAACCCGTGTTTCTCACACCAAAGGCATGGGTCTTATCCACTGCGCCACCCCCAAATATATTGAATTAAACGATCCTCACACTGGAAAAAGTGCAACCAGAGAATCATTAATGGGACGACTGAATGTGCTGCTGAATGAATGATGCGAGCTGTAAGTGGCTGTCCTGCTCCAACACATGTCCATGACGCTGTGTTCAGGACCACGCTCTCTGATACAGACCTATTAACGGTGACCCCGACCTTCTGCGAGCTGACAAATGGCGCTCTGCACAACAACAGACAGCTGCGTCGGCACATAATGAAGTTTCTCTGATGGACAGAGCAGATGAATGTGTCCACTGCGACACAAAAGGTATTAACCTACATCCTGTTCCAACACTTCTGTCTCCCTGCGTTTCCATCAGTGTCCATATGGTTTACCTGCCACATGATGTTCAGTGCGACGCCGCCTACTCGTCCAGATACACAACGCCGAGCAGACGGTTCTTCACACCCTGTTTGCATTAAAACGACTCCTCCTCAGGTTCAATCCCACCTGTCAGTCATGGCCAGAGTCATTTCTGCACCGCTGCTGTCATGGTAACGTACCGATAATTAGGCGATAAACAGATTTTACTTAATTTTCCTTGTGCATATTTGTTACAACAGATTTTATCAGAACAGTTCTGAATGTTCTGCCTCAGATTTGTTCAAGTGAAAAGTTTAAAACCACATGAGGCTTTAAACTGAAGAAATAATGATCTGACATTTATCCTGATAATTATGGAAATAGTCTGAAATGAAATGTTTTATGGTCCGTTTCGCCCAGCCCTCTAACAAACGGCAACACACGGGGCCTGAATCGCTGATCCAGAGAGACGTTCAGCTTCACCAGCAGCAGGAGGTCAGAGGTCACAGCAGACACAAGTTCCTGTTGGGTCTGAGGTCTCCGGTCACCTCCACAGACCCCAGGTCAGTTCCATCCTTCACACCTGGGCGACGAATTCATCACATCGGCCGCAGACGCTCCTAAAGCTCTGGTGACCTTTGACCTTTGCTGTTGACTTTGGCGGGAGGAGGCGGGGCATAACCTGCCCCACTCTACAGAAGCGCTCTGTTCTTCTGCAGAGCCTCTCGTACCAAGAGGTCAAAGGTCAACGACATCAGGGGCAGCTCTCGTCGAGGTGAACACGTTGAAGCCCGGTTTATACTTCTGCTTCAAATCTACGCCGTAGACCGACGCGCACCTCCCCAAAAATGTACCTACTTGTTGCGCAGACCACAGGAGCTGTGATTGGTCGGCTTGGTAGCGTCACATTTTCCTCCTGGCCTACAAGAAGTGCTCTGAAGTCAATTTAACTGACGTTTGCCCACAGACGTACACTGTGAAAGAAGCCGCTGTAACACGGTGGGTCCATTTTTTTGAGTGTCACAACTCTCGTGCCATGTTTCACTATCAGAGTTTGATCCATTCGGTAACATTTGGAAAGTCTAGAAGAGCCGCAGGGTCGTTATTTTACCCCATTCAAGTAAGCGGAGAGCTAAACAGGAAGTCAGCTGGCTCAGTGGCAGAAGTCACCACAGTGGACGCTATAACGCTACTGCCAAGACTAGACCTGCTAGCCTAGCTCTAAAAAAAAAAAAAAGCATGCTCCTGCCGCTCCGTCACTCAGAATACGAACGCCACCGGTTCTGATCAGCCTCGTGTCAGGTCGTCCGTCCCGTTCCCCGGAGGAACAGAAGCTTTGTTTGTGCTCTGCCTGAGAGGAACTGGATCCAGAGACGCCGCCTGGAGACCAGCTTCAGCTCAGAGACCGGGGAGAACAGGGGCTCTGGTTCTGTTCAGGAGATAATAAGAACCACATTCAGAACAAAAGCTGCGAGTCCGGTTAGCGTCGCTCTGATTGGTTCCATAAAACACAACCACGCATATTCTCTGAAGAGGACACAGTGCATTATGGGTACAGGGAGCAGGACAGGAGACGCTCTGAGGAGGAAATTAAAGAGAGAGCCCGACTGAAGGATCCAGTTAATATCCTGTCGGTGTGAGCAGCTGAGGTAACAGAACACATCATGTCTGCAGACTCGAACACTGAGCGTCTGATCTGAAACTAATATTTAAATATTGATTAAACACACCTACAGACTAATACATTCAGACCAGTGGTCCTCAATTTGGGGTCCGGGGACCTTCAGGTGGCCTTGAGGGGGTTCCAGGGTTCCCCAGCAAAAAGGGCAATCTTTATTTTTTTCACTGTAATTCCATCAGTAAGTTACACAGGAACGATTTAGGTCATAGTTTTCATACAGTTGAAGAAAACCCCTTTACAGTAAATACTCTAACGTTTGTAAAGTCAACAGTTGCACAAACTGCCATGCTGTCGATATTCTTTATTATTCTTTTATATTTTTCATAGCTTGTCAATTTCATACTTTATATATTCAGATTATAGTTATGCAAAAAGCCACCAAACAAAATTCCTTGTACGTGTAAACCTACAGAGCGATGAAGCAGATTCTGATTCTCTATCAGAGGGGCGACCCCGGGACAAACTCTTATCAAACTGGGAGCCCGTGGTCTAATTTGTGTTAGTTTAGGGGTCCGTGGGGTGAAAACATTTGAGAACCACTGTGTCTAAAGATGGAAGACATGACAGTCCAGGCACGTCCAGACACGGGCCAAACTCAAAGTTCATGAAATAAAATGTTTCTTATCAATCTGATGTTTGACTCAGACGTTATCTGCGGAGTCAGAGGAGAAACCTCTGTCCGGTTTAACATTCTCCCTTTAAAACAGCAGCTGATCGCTGAGCAGACTACCGAAACCTACAGAGGTATAAACATGCACAAGAACTTTCAGCTGTTGACCTGAGACATTTGGACTTCTTTGATTATTTTCATATGTTCATATGTAGCGACTGGGAGAAAACTATGAGCCCAAACTCAGGAACCACACAGGCAACATGTCCACATAATAAAAACTACAAGTGGAAATGAACCTTCCAAACCCAACTACATGAAACCTAGAGCTGCCCTGCCATGAAGGACGGGGGAGGACGAGGGAGGACGAGGGAGGACAGGGGCAGAGGGGGGGGGACCTGCCTCCATCTTGGCTCCAACATCAAACTGTGCAGCCAGTTTCTCCCCCTGCAGGCCTCCACTAACTGTGTGACTCTCTCCTCTGAACCTTTAACACCTTCAGCACAGACTCTCCGAGCACAGTTCTGATCTGACATCAGGTTTATTCCCACTCGGCCTCCACACACAGTAACAGCGCTGCATGTCGGCCCTTCGTCTGCCGCCTCAGTCTGGGATCATTTCCATCAGCTCTTCCCCTGCGAGTAAAACATTTTCACACGCGGTCCTGGTGTCCTGTGAACAGGACAGAAACCCTGCAGACTGCAGCACCAGCGTGAACCGGGGTGTAAAACACGCTCTGATGCACTCACCAGTGTTCTCCTCGCTTATTCACACAGTTCAGCACATTTACCTGTCCTGAAAATCCCCTGACATTCCAGGAATTCCAGGACCAGTGAATAAAGTTTAAGAGTCCTTCAGGTCCCTGAAACCCGGCCAGAGAAGGAAAGCATTGAGGTGCAAATTTGTTCTTTCTATTCAGTGCACAGAGCAGAACCACGGGGAGAGACCCTTTACTGACCCCGAGATGTTTGTCTTCATCAGAGCATGCAGATGTTAAAAAAGCTGCTACATCAGTCAGCACCACGATCGGTGAGGTTTCTGAATAAAACAACCTGTGCAGCAGATAAAGCCAGCGGTGCAGGAGGCTGAACGAGCAAGGCACTTACCCTCAGAGACCGGAGTCCGACTCCCACTCAGCCCCGTCAGAACTAAAGTAATCCAACAGTGACCACAAAGACCAGGACCGACAGAGCACGACGGAAAGCCCTGACAGCAGCGGAGTGCAGAGAGAAGCAGCTCAACAGGGAGAGGCAGGCAGAAATGTGTTCAGAGAGAGGATCAGGCTGCAGCCTCGGACAGCTCCACCCACAGCTCGCTCGCTCGCTCTCTCTCTCTCTCTCTCTCCCCCGCTGAAGCATGCGAGGCTCTATCAGATCCACCAAACAGCTGCTAACACACAGACACACACAGTGAGTGTTGGCAGGAGTTTACAGCACATTCTTTGGACAGCAAATCAAACCTTTAAATAGGCCAGAAGAATCCTCCTGACCTCCACAGAGAGCTGGGCCTGGTTTAGAGCGGCTACTAAAAGCTGCACAGATCAATATGTTCACATCAATAACGGGGCAGATGACTTAGTGATGTCACAGCGTCTCTGGGACATTATCACATACATGGGACATTTCCTGTTCTGGGACGTCTCAACTGTTACAGTCTGTGCTTTTTTTTTTTGCTTTGCTTTTGTTTCTAAAACCGCCTGACGATAGCGTGCCGAAAACCTTCTATGGAGAGAGCTAGCTACTGAATGCTAACACACTGAACGGCCACAGCTGAGAAACGCACAACATTAAAAGCATCTGTAGTTTGAAATCTGCAGGATCATACTTTTTAACACCGGGAGGAAGCTTGAAAAGATTTATGCAAGCAGAAGCATATTTTTAGGAGTGAGCTCAACTATTCTGCAAACTGCTCAGTGTGGTTTCAGGAGCTTTTATAAAAAGGAGCCCAGGGTCAAACATCCCTCACCACGTCTATGGACAACAGAAACTTTACATACCAGGAAAAGAAAGAAAAACACCTGAACTGCAGCGAGATGTTTTTATTTCATCAGACGGCAGCTGGGAGGGATTCGGAGAGAAATCTGAGACAACTCCCCATGTCTGAAACATTAGATATTCTGCTGCTATCAGCGCTGTTCGGATCAGTCTGCCTCCGTGTTCATCGGACACTCCAGAAGCCGGCTGCTGACCAGCTCCAGGCGCCGTTTACAGACATTCACGAGCATCACAGCCGACACCAGAGCCCGGCGTGGTCCAGTGTCCCTGTGACCACACACAGCTGGGCCGCAGTGGGCACAGGGTGGCAGGAAAAACGGCCGTATTAGACTTTTACAAGGCCGCCCAAATGGTAACAATGAGAGACTTTATCCAGCTGAACGCACCGCATCACAGTCTGCAGCGCTCACAGTGTGAATGTGTAGGTAGCCTCTGGAAAGAGATCAAAATAAACTGCACACTTCGAGTTCAAAGGTGGGTCTGAGATGGTTGCAGATGCCTCGTTAAGACCCGTGCGTTTGGATTCTGCTTCTCGGTTCCTGACTTCCTGCATATCTCAGCTCCTGATTGAACTGCATTTTACAGTCCATCAAAGTGTCTCTGATCTGCCTGCAGCTGCTACGCCGACCTAACGTCGCCTCATTTGTTACATCAACAAAGCATGAAGACGAGAGTCCTTCTGGTTCCAGTCCTGGACCGTGGTGGGCCGCAGCAAACACTCAAAAGTTTGGCTCAGCTTCACTAAAAAAAACTGCAGCAGCTGCAGTCAGGAGGTTCGGTGCGAGGGAGGAAGCAGCTCCAACATGACGAAGCGTTTCCTTCGACACGGCGTGAATCTGAAGGAACGCTTCACCGTGTTCAACGTGTCGCGCTCTCCCAGCAGCAATGACGCCCCAGATCCAGCTGACGCTAACAGCAGCAACGTCTCAGGTACAAAACACAGGCGAGCCGACGTTCACCTTTTATACTGAAGGGAAACCAACGATGGCTACAGATGAGACGCCGCTCTAGGACAGAGACTCCTTTTGCTTTAGCCATGAAGGGGAGGAGGAAGAGGAGCGAGGAGGAAGAGGATCTGTGATGAAGGGGTTGGAACCAGAAGCAGATGAGTAGAACCAGAATCGATAAATTGAAACGATACCCAACCCTAGCCTGGACACACAAGAGTCAGGAAGCTGCCGGCTGGCGTGCGTCGACATCTATCGAATGTCCAACATAAAAC
>NC_060169.1:2073983-2101043 GCF_021292245.1 Micropterus dolomieu | reverse complement strand
CTATTCTGCAAACTGCTCAGTGTGGTTTCAGGAGCTTTTATAAAAAGGAGCCCAGGGTCAAACATCCCTCACCACGTCTATGGACAACAGAAACTTTACATACCAGGAAAAGAAAGAAAAACACCTGAACTGCAGCGAGATGTTTTTATTTCATCAGACGGCAGCTGGGAGGGATTCGGAGAGAAATCTGAGACAACTCCCCATGTCTGAAACATTAGATATTCTGCTGCTATCAGCGCTGTTCGGATCAGTCTGCCTCCGTGTTCATCGGACACTCCAGAAGCCGGCTGCTGACCAGCTCCAGGCGCCGTTTACAGACATTCACGAGCATCACAGCCGACACCAGAGCCCGGCGTGGTCCAGTGTCCCTGTGACCACACACAGCTGGGCCGCAGTGGGCACAGGGTGGCAGGAAAAACGGCCGTATTAGACTTTTACAAGGCCGCCCAAATGGTAACAATGAGAGCTGAACGCACCACATCACAGTCTGCAGCGCTCACAGTGTGAATGTGTAGGTAGCCTCTGGAAAGAGATCAAAATAAACTGCACACTTCGAGTTCAAAGGTGGGTCTGAGATGGTTGCAGATGCCTCGTTAAGACCCGTGCGTTTGGATTCTGCTTCTCGGTTCCTGACTTCCTGCATATCTCAGCTCCTGATTGAACTGCATTTTACAGTCCATCAAAGTGTCTCTGATCTGCCTGCAGCTGCTACGCCGACCTAACGTCGCCTCATTTGTTACATCAACAAAGCGTGAAGACGAGAGTCCTGGACCGTGGCGGGCCGCAGCAAACACTCAAAAGTTTGGCTCAGCTTCACTAAAAAAAACTGCAGCAGCTGCAGTCAGGAGGTTCGGTGCGAGGGAGGAAGCGGCTCCAACATGACGAAGCGTTTCCTTCGACACGGCGTGAATCTGAAGGAACGCTTCACCGTGTTCAACGTGTCGGGCTCTCCCAGCAGCAATGACGCCCCAGATCCAGCTGACGCTAACAGCAGCAACGTCTCAGGTACAAAACACAGGCGAGCCGACGTTCACCTTTTATACTGAAGGGAAACCAACGATGGCTACAGATGAGACGCCGCTCTAGGACAGAGACTCCTTTTGCTTTAGCCATGAAGGGGAGGAGGAAGAGGATCTGTGATGAAGGGGTTGGAACCAGAAGCAGATGAGTAGAACCAGAATCGATAAATTAAAACGATACCCAACCCTAGCCTGGACACACAAGAGTCAGGAAGCTGCCGGCTGGCGTGCGTCGACATCTATCGAATGTCCAACATAAAACTAATATCCAACTTCAAGTCGCCTTCAACCACCTGAAGTTTGGGAGTATTTTAGAAAGACACCCAACAACGTGCTGTGAAGCGAAAGTATCCCTGTGCACCGACGGCAGCACGGCACGGCACGAGCACGCCACGTTATCAGCCTTCATGTTAAAAGTCATTTCACTTAACGGCCTCATATGAGCGAGCTGTCTGGAGCTGCCGTGCTGCTCTGGACCGTCCCGTCCTCTCATGTTAGCTTTGAAGCAGCAGGTAGCGTCAGTTTGCTAACCCGCGAGCTAGCTAACCTTAGTTACATTACTTGTGTCCTTGTTCACTCTGTCTTTACATTTGTCATGGTGTTGGTGTCACGGTGACGTAGCCCGCCTTTATAATACAGAGAAATATCCAGAGTTCTAGTTGGAAATGACATATTTCATTGAATTTACAAAAATGTTCTATATCGGGATATGATTTTTTTTGTCATATCGCAGAGCCCTGGGTCACAGCGTCTCTGCTGAGGTCGTTCACCACAGCATCACAAACAGCTGCTCTGGAACTGAAATGCACTTTCAGTGCCACAATATCACGTTCTAACCGTTATTACGCCTCATGGAGGAAACAGATGAGCTGCTTCCTCTCGGTGGGTTTTTGCTGTATCTGCTAACACTAAGTGGCAGCTGGTCCTCCTAACACCAGTGACCTTTGACCTTGAGGCTCTTTAGTGGGGCCGAGGGTCTCTGGGGAGACGACACGAGGGGGAATCAGAATTAATGAATAATAAGCGGCGTCGCACGGGGAGCTGCAGTACAGGCCGTAACTTTGACTGCCATCTAAACAGGAGTCCAGCTATCCACAGCGGGTCCCGTCCTCTCTCAGGGCCACACTGGATCTTTTCAGTACCGCTGTGCGCTAGAACCAACACCCAAAGGCCCAGCCCCCTACGCTGACTAGTAACAGGCCCGATACTGATCATGTTAGGTGGGCCGGGTACCGGCCACGATCCGGTTACTTTATAAACTTAAATATCACAATCAAACATATAAAACAACAACACAATACATCTCAAAACAACGTAAACACATGAGCTTCACGACTTCTGTCTGGTGCGTCCTCCTGTACTGACGGAGCGTTTACTCTAGGTGGGGAAATATATCGCAGATATGCAGACGGTTCTGAATTCATTCACAAATGTTAAATGTATTTCCTAAATGTCTGAAGTGATAACGTAATGCGGACGGAACACAAAAAGGTGGAACTGGGAAGTGCAGATTCACTCTAAATCTCACCGCCCCCTTCGCTGCAGCGTCCCATCTGGAACAAGTGTTTCTGTTCCTGCTGGTTCTTCTAACCTTCCAGCTGACTGGCCACAAGCTGAACTTATTATGGATCATTACAAATACTTTAGTCACACAGTGAGAACAAAGACCTACACTTTGGATAACAGCTGTGTGGGTGAAGCTGGATCAATTCAAAGTGACCTGAAGGGTTTCGTCAGGAGGCTGGAACATGTTGCAGGATATTTTGGTTTTTGTGTACCTGTTTGAACTGCGTATCTAACGGTCTGATCTTCTTAAAGAGGCCGTTATCTCTCTGTGTTGGGTTCCTGATTCTTACCTCTTTATGCAGATGCTCCTCCAGGGTGGATAATTGCAGGCTGCTTCTCATTAAGCGGCATTAAACTGACCTGCAAACAAGCACAGAACCAGACATCACATCATGAGCTTCACCTGGTTCTGACTTTATTACACGTAATGGCTTCAACCTGACACTTTCTGGTGCTTTTGACCATCTTGAAGTGTGTATATAAACAACAAGCTGAACTGCCCTGTGACTGCAGCAGCCGGGCCTGGGCTCAGAGCCCTGGCTCTGTGCTGCAGGTCACTTTGTGTGGTCCTGCAGCAGGAATGTGTGGATTCAGCCAAACGGAGCATGAGTGTCGACAGCCTCACTCCACCCTCTGCTGAAGACTCAAGAGGAAGAGGTGGAACTCCTCCATCACCCTGCAGCAGCCATGATTAATGACTGCTGGCCGGAGAGGGTGAAAGTAAACACAGTGACGCGCCGTTAACCGCACAGGCCCAAGTACTTAATGATCCGTTACTGATGTGAGATGTTGTTCTACTCAGAGATCAGCCTGGAGACAACAGTGAGGGGTCGCCGCAAGATGAGGAGAGCTAAGCTAACCGAGCAAACCACAATGCACAGATGTGTCGCTATATGTTCACACGTGCAGGGTACGCTTCACGCTCTCGTGCGTAGCAGGTTGAAGGTGTTGGCCCACTTAAAGCAGATCTCTAACTTCACATTACTGCCAAAGTGTTTATTTTATTAATACACACACAGGAAGGGATGTAGCTAAGTTGTGGGTTAGCATAACGAGGCTACAGCTGCTGCTGCCAAGCTAACATGACGCTAACATGCACGGAGGACACAGCACAGCAGCCCCAGACTGAGATCCTCACAGCTCTCCTGCTGCTACAGCTGACATGACAGCAGCAGCAGGTCTTGGTGAAGTAAAAGCTGAAAGTCTGTGGGGAACTCATCGAACGTTACAGACACACACATCATGGCTGGAACTGCGCCGTGTGTCCGTATGTTTAGCATCTACAGAGCCAGGGCACAAACGCCAGGTTGTTTTTCAGCGCACACAGAACGGACCGCGAGGAGATAATCACACCTTTAAGTTCCACACATTATAGAAATGTACCTGTGAAGGTGAACATCATGTCGGCTTTGTTAATGCAGTGCAGACGTCCAACTCTACCACAGAACAATTACACAACTGACAACGAGCAGACGGGATCAGTTCATGCCACAGAGAAAGGAACAGAAGCCCGGTTTTAAAAAGTTTGATGTGTCCAGTTCCAGGTCTCTCTGTAATCTGCTGCAGGTCCCAGATCTTTGTGTCGACACAGACTGTTAGATACCTGGTGACAAAGTGACTCTCTTCCAGATCATGTGATGCATCATCGTCAACTAGTGTTTTTAAGACAGTGTGTCAGCTGTTAAGGGCGGGAAACACGACTAGCGCTGCTGCTCTTTCACTGGTTCATAGAGCCTGTTCTGGTCCAACACATTCTGGACCAGCTCATTTACGCCGGGCACTAACAGTGTTACTACAGTTCCTCCTGAGCATGAAGGTCTGAACCACACCACCTATGAAGCCGTTCAGCTTCCTGTCTGCATTAACTCTCTGTGAGTGCATACTCTGTCCCGCTGTTCTGTTGTTGGAGCTGGTCATTTAAAAACAGCATCAGTCTAGTGAACCTTGGCTCTGAAGGGGCCCCTGTGGAGTCTGCCTACAATCCAAACCTTTGAGGTGTCCGCCAGGCTTCCCTGGAGGGCTGCCTGAAGCAGACACTTCAACCCGACTGCAGCTTCAGGGGCCTCAAAGCTGCCTCCTTTCATACGGCTGCTGAATATGTAGAGAGGAGGTCGAGGGCAGGAGGGCGAGCGGGGTCGGCTGGCAACGGATCACTCAAAGCTCACACAATCCAGGGAGGGTTAAATCAAGGGCACCTGGACTGGGCTGAAGATACTTGAAGACGTTTCTCCTTCTTCAGTCAGGAGCGCTAACGAACCAACCGCTTTTTATCACCACGACCCGGAGGACTGAGCCTCTTCAGATGATCCCAGCTACGTTTCTACAGGAAGCACTGAGAGATGGATTAACTGCTGCTTTAGATCCAAACACGAGATCTGACGATCAATAAGGAAATATAGGTATCATTTAAAATGTTACGATACCTGCACCAAAACCAGTACCCTTACAGTGATACCGATACCAACAGTACTTCATTCATACCTCTCATAAAATGCCACCTGTTGAAGCCGTAGTAGCTGATTGGTCACCTATTATTAGTTTTACTGTTGTTATGGACAAGCAACGTGATCTATTTTATTTTTTCTTGTTTTAAATAACTGCTACATAAAAGTTTTGGGAAACTGTATCAGATCCTGCTCGTCCTGATTAGTTCATCCTCACAGGTAGTTTTATATACGGGGAAAGACTGCAGCTCGGGAGTTTTTTTATATGTGAATGAGAGACGAGGAAACAGTTTAGTGACAAAATAAGTTGTGGGAAACGAATTTAAACTAATCAAACTAAAATAACAACTTTTTGATGCTCGTGTTGAAAGTAAACAGTGGAAATTCTTTTTGTTAACTTTCGATGTGAAAGATCTCCGAGTGTTTTTTCCTTTAGTGGTGAGTCAAACCTCCAAAAACGAGTCAGTCTGTTTAAAGAAGTCACTAAACTACACTAAAGACTCTCAGAGTAAAGAGAAGCTGCACGTCCAGCAGCTGCACCTGAAGCAGCCGCAGCTGCAGCCGGAGGCTCCGTCAGGAAAATCAGCTGCTGCGCCACAAAAGCTTGAACTGGTGTGATGGAACGCAGCGATCGATCAGTGACAAGTGATGGGAACAGCAAATAAAAATGTACAGAGACGTGTTAAATGATCCCAGAAGATGAAACCAACAGAAAGCCGAGCTTGTGGTGAGAAACAGTGAGGAACACTGCGGCTGTTAAAATCAGCACGGACTCGGCGCTGTTGTCTTTCGATACCATAGAGGCATCGAGTAGCGATACTTGTCCCTACGGTCTCTGTCAAGATAACTTTACTGGTGCTCAGAGCGGCGAATCCGCTGTCAACTGTGTTTCTCAGTGGTGTTTAAACGCTGTGTGTGTGAGGTTGATGTGGTGAAGGTGTGTTTAAGTTGCTTCACACTGAGCTCTCTTGGCACTTCACATCTTTGTTTGTGGAGTTATTTGTAAATCCTAACAGGTTTACTTGTATTTGCTGTTTACTGTATAAAGTGAAACACTGTTTATCAGATTAGACGTTCATCTGTTTGCTTTGTGTGCATCTCTGGCTCACGTCGTCTTATGCAACAGCACAGTGTACATGTGTGAACGTCTCAGTGAAAGCTCTCCCAGCCTGTATGTGTTCTGATGACAGCGAGGACGGGACGTCCAGCATGCAGTCACATGCAGAGCCTGAGCCCGGCTGAATGGAGAGCGGTGATTACCCAGCCTGCCTCGGTGGGCCTGCCTGTGTCTGCTTCTGTATAATTACTGAGCTGTGTGAGCTGAGGGGGACGAGGCATCGACAGCGTCGCTCTGCTCTGATGGAAAATTACCGCCGAGTGCTCGGAGCTCTCTGAGCGACAACACGACTCATCGGAGAGGAATGTGAACAGGTTTTCCACCTCGCAGAACAAATTACAGACAGCCAATGAGGAGGAGGGCCGGACGCAGCCCTCACAGAATAGCTTTTTCTTGGCCGGCTGGTCCGGGGCCTCTGTTTCAGAGGACAGGACCTCCCAGCTGGCTGAGGGATTGCTTACCGATAAGTGATTATTGCAATAGGCAACAAAAATATAAACAGGGAACGAGTGTTTATTTTATTAATAAAACTATGACTACAGACTTTATTTGTCCATTAAAATCCGAAAGAAATGTCTCCTCGTTCTCTACCTCAGCTCCTGACGTCGCGGCGTCCTCTCTTTTACAAACGGCAGTATGATGTAACCATCAGGATGTGCAACACGTGTACAGAGTCTGATCTTGTACCTGGTGTTCTCCACCCTGGAGTAGTGAGTGACATGTTGGGTTTTACTGCTGTAGATGCTGAAGGTTGAGCTCATTTTAACTCCTTCAGATCCTCCTGGGTAGTTTCATCTACAGCAAAACATCATGTTCTATAACATCAGATGCGTTTGTGCGGTGAAACCCCTACAAATGGTTCAGAACTCAGCAGCCAGTCTGGTTTTCCATCAGCCCAAAAGGACTCATGTCACTCCATTACTCTCCACTGGCTCCCCGGGGCCTCCCAAATCAAATCCAAGTCCCTAATGCTGCATACAAAGAGACTACTGGGTCTGCCCCATCTACCTGAACTCCACAATCCAAGCCTACGTTGCTTCTGGGCCACTGCGCTCCTCCAACGAACGCTGCCTGGCTCCGCCTTCCCTTCACACTAATCAGCATCAGACCCTGTTCTCATCTGTGACACCACTCTCTAACTCTTAATTCTTCCCGGAGTTATTTACCCCACTGATGCTGACAAGTGCTAACAGCTCTTACTAGTATTCATTGTCACTTGCAGATCTCTTATTTTACTGATGTTTGTATGCTGTTCCTCAAATGTAAGTCTCTTTAGGTTAAAAGCGTCTGCCACATGAGTAAATATGAATGTTTGTAGAAACTTTCAGAGAGAACCTGAGGCCGGAGCAGCAGAGTGAGAGTTGAGAGGCTGAATGAGAGAGTCTGAGCGGGCGTGTCCTCCTCAGCCTGCTGTTTATCTGCAGTCTGACTAACCCAACAATCAGCCTCTGATTTACTCCCACCAGGCCAGGTGAGCCTACACAAACCATTACATCCATTTATCTGCTGTGTAGAAACAAAAACAGACTGCGACCCTGCATCCATCGCTTACCGTGCTCGCCGGGAGGACAGTCTTTGTTCCTCTTCTCTGACACGGTGATTCAAGTCCAGGCCTGCAGCTCGGGAAGACGCAGAGTGAAAATCACAGCCCTGCAGGTGGAAAGCAGAGCCTTCAGGGAGCTAATGACAGCGTGCCTCTCCCTTAAATCACACGGGATGAATGATCTCTGCTCCAAACTTAACGACACTTCTAAACAACCCAGCCATGCTTTATCTAACTCAGCATGAACACGTCTGATCCCTTTCATAAACAGGGCTGAGGGAAACTGCGTCTCACAGAGAGCCCACCTCACCCGCTCTGTGCAGGACTGACAGTGATAGGAGTAGTTTGGGTATTTATTAAGCTTTCTATTGCAAACCACAAATAAGGCCCCATCCATGTTTAGTACTACAAACGAAGAACCAGATTTTATTTGCATGGACCAATAACGAGCTGAGACTGTTACCGAATGTACCGCGAGACTGTGGCGGCGGAAAACAGACTGGGAGTTGTCGCAAAGTAAATACGGAGACATACACAGTACAAGTGTATAAATGTTATTTTCACAGTACAGCATATTTTCATAAAAACACCAAAACTAAAACTCTGTCAGCATCATCGTGTTTCTGCTTTCACTGCCTGATAAGAGCCAATCAGGAAGCCAAACGTGACCGTCTGCGTCATCGCTTCTAAAGTTCTCCATTTTTGCCCTCTCTGGAGTTTTAAAACAAAAAACGGGGTCAGCAGCGTTTTCAAACTTCTCTGTTCTTCTTTTTTTCAGGACGGGAGGAGCAAACGCAGTAAAAGGTCTCCGTTTTAAAACCAAAACTCAGTAGTGTGGGCGGGGCCTGAGATTAGCAGCACTTGATGTAATAACAGCCAACACCTTATGGAAACATGAAAACACATCAACATTAGGGCTGTTATAAAGTGTACGCAGTGAGTCTGAAACACAGAGGAGTGTTGTGCAGGAGTCTGCAGCGTTTCAACACGTTTACTACCAGTTTATGACTACCGGACTTTAAATGAACCGCAGAACAACATGTGGAGGTTTTACAGCACACTGACAGCTTCACTTTACAAACTGTTAGCAAGTCAGACAGACAGCATGTGTTCCTCGTTCTCAAGTCCACACATCAGGCTAGGAGCTAAAGCTAAGGACTCGTTAGATCTTTCCCTCAGCACTTCTATAGAAACCAGAATACGACCACACTTCAGCCGTAGTCCTCCGAGCAGGCCGTCGCTGCTGACTGGGACGTACGACTGAGGACTGACACTGATAAAGTCGACATGTGCCAGTCCTCTCGGTAGATGTTGAGATATTTCACAGGATAAATAAAAAGTGCGGGGGTCGTTACAGTAATCAGGAGGTACCATGGGCAGCTTAATAAAAAATGATGGCAATCAATCTGATAATTGTTGAGATATTTCAGCCTGGATGGACTGACACGCCGACACTGACAAACCCAAGCAAGATCTATAACTAATCACACAGGTAACTAATAACAACTCTGATAACCAGTGAAACTCTGGTTCCAGCTTCTCAGTCTGCTGGATTTCATCTCTCTCCAAACTGAACCCCGTGTTTGTGGACTGTTGTTCAGACTGAATGAACTCTCCTGTTCTTCAGATGTGGCTCCGCTAACGAAGGCTACCATACCAAAACAGTGCTCTTCATTCTCAGCCAGAAAACTGGGTTCTTTAAACGCAGTTTGAGGAGTGATTTGTTAATCTGCTGACCAACACATAATCCAGTCCAGAACCCGGCACACTGATACCGCACATCCACAGACTTACTGTCTCTCTCTGGACCACATCGTCTGGCTTCAGCTCGTCCTGCAGGAGGAAACCTGCTGCCGAGCTTCAGGATGTTTAAAACCTTCTTTCTGACGGAGGGAGGTTCACGCCTCGCAGTAAACCCGCCCGGGCGGTATGTGCCGTCGCTGGGGCTCGGAGCCGGGAGCAGGGCGAGGCTGTGATTCAGAGGATAAACTCTGAGCAACACCAACAGCTGAGGGCTTAGACCAGCCACAGATCTGAGAACAGCTGCTGGAAAACAGATGTGTCACGCTCCGTGTGTGCAGGACAGGTGGGGTTTCCATTACATGCAACCCTCCACCTCTGAAGGGGCAAAACACTCTGGAAGACCCCACTGAGGGCTGGAGGTCCAGGACCGGGGATTTCTGCGACGTGAAAAACACGGACGCAATCGAGGAATTTGATTTTAAAAATGGAGTCAACTGTAAATATCATGGAAATTACCAAAATAAAGTCTGTAAGGTATTTTATTTCAGATGTTCTGTACCACTCGCCATCCGATTTACCACCAATGCCCCTTTAAAAACCCATCAGTGCAATCTATACTCCACCATAGGCTGGCCGTCCCTGCATACTAGACGAAAACTTCACTGCTTCAGTTTAATTTCCAAAACCCTCCTGGGTTCGACCCCCACCATATCTGAAAAACCTCCTACTATGCTCCTCCTCTGTGTTTAACACGTGGTCCTCTAACCATATACAACTAAATACTCTAAAAGTAAACACTTTGGTCACCTGGCCTTCAAAGTCACCTCGGCCTGTGACCCTAAAACTGGACAAATTTAATTCTTTAACGTTTTTTAAGAACAATATCATGGACATTTTCTCAGACACATGCCAGCGTGTCCTCCCAAACACCAATAATCGTTTATGAAGTGTTTCTTTTAATATCACTATACAGAGAGGCTGCGAGCTGCTGTTCTATCTCCTAACCGTTTGAAGACGGTTAAACACGATCATTGTTTGCATGATCCTGTTGAAATCCATCTACATTTAAAACTACAATAGTTAAGGATGCACCAAATGTTTGGCCACTGAATTAATCTGCCGGAAATAGCAAATAAGCACTTTTTGTGTTTGGCCTATTGAGTCAAAAGACCAAATAAATTTTACCAAACAGTCACGTTGACATGTCAGCAGTGTGGAAGCATTTTAAAGTGTCCGAGCCGTTTGCTGAACTGTCTCCCAGCACATCCACTCCATCTGTGGATGACTTCTTAGAAAAGAACCGCTTCCAGTGTTTCTGTCTCTCGTCTGTGAGAAGGTGATTAAGCTAGCCATGCCTACATTTTGAATGCACATGTGTTCCAGCCTTTACGGTAACTGAACTGGCCCAGAGCGAGCTGACAGGCAGGTTAGAGACTTTAACCTGTCAGTTTGTCTCTTTAGTATGAAGAGAGGCTGTGAAGTCTTCATGTTACGCCGTACGAGAACCACATACAACATTATTTATCAAACTGGGTCGGACTGGATGAATTTAGCGCGAGGAGGAAACACATGCGACAACGTCCGGTTTCCAAAATAAGGCGTCTGTACAGGATGGAAATAAGATTAATTGGATTATATTCACAGAAAGTATAAAACATATTACATGTGTCCATTAAAAGTAAACGGACACATGTAATTTACTTTACCGGACCCTCTCGGGCCCCGGACCCCCCCACCATAGTCTCTCCACATCCTGTGAGAAACACTGAGGAAAACGCTCATTTTGACTGATTAATTTATGCAATAGTAAAAAAAAAAAAAAAAAAAAGGCAAAATAAAAGGAAAATATGTGAATGCACTTGTTTGGTATTTGGCAAATTTTCTCATTATATTCGTTTTAGCCAAGAATTTTCCTTTCAGTGCATCCATAACAATAGCTTCATTCTTTATCCAGCGGAAAGCTAAGGCTTCTGACGTTCAGGCCGTCACGTTGCATGCTCGTGGTGATTTCAGGACACTACTTTACATACGGTGAAAAAAAATCATGTGACAAGACGTGATGGCCAGGTGAGTGCAGCAGCGTAATAGTAATGCCAGAGGGAGAAACACTAAGTCAGTAGTTTAGTATATGGTTCACACAGTAGGCCTAGCTCTAACACTGTAGTATTTGCAGTACGTTTATGCCTAAGCACAATGTGAAAACCACAGTAGCACAATCACCATCAGCAGCCCAACATCCCAGCGGTCAGCGCTGAACTGATCCTCCCCAAGTTCCTGCTACCTCATTCATCAGACAGCTCAGGACATGCTGCTGCAGAGCTGACGAGTTACACAACGCGTAGCTGCAGGGAAGCTGAGCGACGACAGAAATTCACAGCTCCAGGACGCTTCGTGTCAGTCAGACCACCAGGCAGGAAAATAAATATATACTAAAACTGAGTCCTGAGGTGAAACAGTCACTTAAATATGGAGCCATTTCCTTCCTCCAACTCCCTCTGAATTAAGATAAAAATCAAAGATGGCAGAAAGATAAACTGTTTACAGCCAATACAGCTCTGATCAAAGAACTCCACAAGTAAAGAATGCAGTTGTTATCATATGATTTACTTTTACAGCCACGTGAAGGTCAACAACAGCCATTTCCAGAGCTGCTCCTCCTCCATCTAACTGATGGTAGCTCATTCTGCACTCTGCAGGTCTACAGGTCAAGATTCAAGACTCCTTTAGTATCATTCCTTCATTTATACATAAAAAACAGTTTCCCCAAAAAGTGGCAGTGGTAATAAAATAATATATGAATCATAAAAACAGAAAAAGATGGATTAATAAACACACGTGCCCCAGGTCACAGCAGTCCAGCTGTGCTGTCTGCTTTGTCCTGCACCTGCACACACCTGGGGATGGCTGGAGGTGGACTAAGCTGCTAGACTACATCCCTCACCTCTGTTCAGGTGAGGGTTTCCGTTATCAGACCGCTCACTACTATTTCAACTTTAGAGACTAAATAAAGTTTTGCTTTTTATTAATTGTTGGTTAAACTTTATTCTGCTATTCAACGCTAACTCAGAGGCTTAAAAACTAACTTACCTACATAACTTACAATTAATTTTAACTTACATAGTTAACTTACATATATAACTTATTTTTAAATGACTTCATTACTAACTTAAGGTTAGTTAACATTACATAAGGTATTGGTATTTAACAACCTTACATAATAAACCTTCTTATATAACTTTTCTGCATAATTAACTTGCCTATATAACTTACTTTCATAAGTTATGTAACATTTAACCTGTCTTCTCAGGCAACAGTAAAAACTTTTCGCTCTGTCATCAGCTAACATGCTTAGCTAACATGCTAACTAGCAGTTCCCGCCGTCACAGTCACACCTGGGCATGCTAACAGCTAGCAGCTAGCAGCTAACAGGTGAAGGTTATCTGGGCAGTCAAACAGCATCACTAACGTTTTCCAGCCGTTACCGGCTACCTGCCGGTGGTTTAATGCTAACGTTAGCCGACGTGTTGTTAGCATCGGTTTAACGAGCCAGACTTCCCTGAACCCTGCAGGTGTGTCCTCACTTACCATCCGGCGGGGACACCGAACCCTCCGTGAGATGGACGTTTAGCGGCCCGGTTCAGTTCAGCCGGTACAAACTGCTCGGCGCTCGTTAGCTTTGTCATTTACATATTTAGTCTTCGTGTTTCTGTGTTAATCTTTCTGTCCGTTAACACTTATTTTCATTCAAACCTTCGTCACTTTCTCGCTTCCTACGCGAAGTTGTGTCACTTCCGGCCGCCATCTTTGTTTTGATTTGACAATCAGGGGAATCAATTCAAACTGAATATTAAATGATTATTATCTTGGGAATTGTTGGGTAAATAATCTATGGAAAAGAGTTTGGACTAGACCTGCCTCATATGAAAACTGCAAAGAGAGAACTTTTGTGTCCTTCACACTGGGACATGTCGCTTTCTGAAAGCATTTGTTAAAAAAGTGTTGAATAACAAAGGAAAATGCTTTGAGAAAGTTTAACTGCACAATAAGAAAACATGCAAATTAAATAAATGTGCATTGTCCAAAAAAAAAGGTAACTTCAATTTAGAACTCAAGCTGCTGAACTCTGATGTAATTCTGTTATAATTTTTATATTTTGAATTGTCACCTGCCAGCTTTTGTGTCCCTTCATATAAATAAAGACATTTCCACAATAAAATGGTGCAGAAAATTTCTCCAGAATGTTTAATGCTCAAAAATTACTTGGGGAGGACTCCCACACCACTACTTATTTATTTCACCATTGAATATTACAACCTGTGAATTCCTAAATGTGAGTGGTGTCCTTTATTTATTTATTCAACAAGTTTTAAAGTAAGTAATTATAATTAATTAATATTGTATAGCTGTGGTCTGATACCCAACTGATTTGAATCATGACTGCAGTAAGCCAGCTGCGTACCATAGTTTGGACAACAGACTCCTTGATCCAGTTAAATGGGTGTATCCCAAATTCATTTACAGGTGTTTCCTGTGACTTGTCTTTTTGTTTTACTAAACTGAACTGAGGTCTTCAGTGCTGAATGTGTTAGTCTGTTGTTGTTGGTACATGATGTTTTCTCTGTCTGCTCAGGTCACCACAGGTGGTATGTGATGTTTTGTGCAACCAATGGTACCACACCTGTTCAGCACAAACCTGCACTGTGCAAGTACATAATTAACTCATAACTCCAGACATCTGATAGAGTAAAAATACAATGCTTCCTTCTGACACACTGGAGAGAAAGTAAAAAGTCTCACTAAATAGAGTAAGTACAAGTGAAACACTTATGGTAGTGAAGAAGCAGTCAGCCGTGTTCATTCAGAAAAACACACCTCACATTTATTGGCTTTTAGTTCTCTGGGCAGAAGCCCAAGCTGACAAACATTTGGCACAAAGACAAATTGGTTTCATTTGATTTTCCACACAACAACCTGAATCACAGATTAAACAAAGAGCTCGGAGACAAAAACAAACGTGACGCTGTGCAGAACATTCCTGTGTCTGTGTTGAAATAAAGAGTGATTAAAGCATCTGCCGCTGACAGCTGAAACACCACAGAGATGATTAACAGGACAGCTACCCCCACCTCACAACTGGTCTGGTGTCAGCTCCAGCTCAGGTATCTGTACAGTGTAAGGGCTTCTCTGCAAGCTACAACATGTTGCTGTCTGTTATTACAGTATTTACAATGAGCAAACAAGAAAGGCAGCACACACCACCAACAGCCTGCTACACCAGCTCAACTTCTACTTCATCAATTCAATAGTCAAGTTCAACAGGAGTTCAAGGCCAACAGCAGCAGAGCCGACAAAACCGTGTGAGGCTCCAGTGACCTGCAGGGGGAAGCAGCCAGCGCCAAGCAGGAAGCTGCAGTTTGCAGGAACAGAGCTGTGAAACAAGACTAACCACCACATTCTCCTGTTGAATTCATCCAGAGGTTTTCAGGGAGCCTTCCCGGGTGGGCGGGGTTCAGACGGAGATCACATAGAACAGCCTAAATGTGCGTGATTGGGTTAAAGAGACAGTTCAGCAGTTTGGGGGAAGTTTAGCTTTTTTACACTTTCCTACAGTGAGAAACTAAAAAAGACCTGAGGACAAACCTCTGTGTGTATTTGGTGTCAAACAGAACTATTATGCTGTCTCGGTTCGACTGTTGAGTATCTGTGGGATCAAATAACATAATCATGATCTCATAGGCTTCCAGGAACTGAGCGAAACTAAGTTTCTGAAAACCCCTGAATGGATCTCAGACAGGATGATTCTTTCACTTTGCTGATGCCACACAGGGAACGACTTCTTCCCTGGCAGGTGCTCCTTTGAGTTGCGTTCATGTCACGTGGTTGGTCAGGTTTTCAGAATTCTCATTTTGCATCCAAGGAAGGTTGGATTGTTCTGGAAGCTCTGACAGATCGGACTCTGCACTAAACGCCACAGACGCTCAGATCTAATAAAGCTTATAAAACCCAAAGTTAACCTCGTTGGTAACCAGTAATACGAGTGTAATCTATTTAAATGTTAGAGAGGTGGGATTTCTTTTGAATTGATTGGGTTTGTTGGTGCCAGTAAGAGTTGGTTTTGGTATCGAAACAACAGCAGCAGCAGCAGCAGCAGGACAGCTGCCATCTTGTCTGATGATGGAAACAATCAGCTGCAAACATGGAACTCTTTCCTGTTGATGCCCCACGTGACCTGAACGCGGCATCGGAGGGATTAACAGCACGTGTTGGTGTCGTGATATGAACACTGGACTAGACACTGAGCAGAGACAGACTGTTTGATCAGACGGAGTGAGAGCAGCTCTGACATTAAGGCAAGCTGATTCTTTGGCGAAACAAGCAACGCAGCAGACTGAAAACTAAAGAAGGCGTCACAGAAACGTCTTCAGTGTGCACACAACCTGCTGGTGGAAATATAAACCTGTGGACGGTCTGATGATTGGACGTTACCTACACACACACAGCTACACGACAGAGTAAGGCAGTTATAGACACGACGTGTAAATGTTCATTATGCTCTTTGATTCACACTTTGGTCAGTCAAAATAAACTACTCTGTAGATTGGATATATTTGCAGATTTACAAAATACAGTTAGATTTTACATGAGCAGCTTTGACAGAATAAATAGACGTGTGGATGTTTACAGCTGACTCAGAGACATAAGGCTTTAAAAAACTGTCAGCTCAGTTTAAAGTGAGGCAGACAGCAGCTTTCACTCATTAAAGGATCATCACGCTTTATTACAACACGGCCTAAACTGCAGCACTTCTCTCAGCTGTGAAGATGTGATGGAGCCACGAGAAGCCAGATTTATCCATCAGTCAGTGTCTGCCTGCAGCAGGATGGTGTCGTTAAGATTGATTACACACTAATTATAGAAGAATTGATCAGCGCTGTTTGTCCTATAAAGATCTACAGCAGAGCAGCAGCAGTAAGACAATTCTGTCCATGAATGCTCTCAGCATTTTGTCACAGAGCCCAACAGCGCCCCCAAACTGTGAAGTGAATCATCAGTGGGCCAGGAGAACATTTTGGGATCTGTGGATCAGTGGGAGCTGCTGAACACAACAACACGACCAGAAAGAAGATTTGATCCGTCTGAGGATATTTTACATTTTCTTTCTCGTCATCAAACCTCGTGTTCAGATCAAACCAGTAGTGAACTCCTTCCTCATGTTCCTTCATCACCATGAACTCACACACTGTAGTTTATTCTGTCCCACATACACCGTCCTGCTGCCCCCAAACACTCACTACAGCTCCGCCGCTGAAAGTAGTCTCCAACAGATGCTCTATTCCCTCCTGTTTGTCTGATAGAAACTACAGCGAGCAGCTGTTTGAGGAAAATTACTGAGCCTTTTAAACATGAAACTATAAATCTGTGAGGAGTTTTAATGAGGTCATATTCTGCTTTTTGTCTTTTCCCCATTCTTTTATAGTGTTTTGTCTTATTTGTCCAGGGAGTTCCCATCTCCCACAGAAAACTCTGCTCCTGAACTGACCGCAGCTGGATTGTAGTCCAGCCTTTCCTTCAGTAACCTCTCAGCGTCACTCTGTTACACGCAGCATAATGCTGCCTAGCAGCTATTGTGGCTAATAAGGTTAGAGCCCCTCCAGGCAGTCTGAGGACATGAAGCTGCTGCTGTGATGTAGCGACAGAGCTCAGTTCAAAGAAAAATGTTACAGATTAATAACTCACCACTTTGAAACTCTTGATCCAGTCTAGGTACTGAAGCTGGTTCTGGTTGTTCTGGATCAGACCCGGGTTCCAACATGTACGGCTGAACGTGGTTACTGACTTGTCAGGAGTCGCCCTACTCTGTTTCTGATTGGCTAGTAGTTCTTACCTAGGTACTGAGCATGTGCTCTTTTTTTGGGAGCTTATAGAAGTGAGATGCTTCACTCTGCAGCTAAAACGGAGCATTGAACACTCAGGGTGAGAAGAGGAGCTGCAGCTGTGAGCAGTCTAAACCATGCGAACCTGTTCTGGTCCAACCCCTAAATAAAACGATGAAACCTGACAATGAGCAGAACATGACCTCTTTACAGATTTACGCCTTCAGGAGGAACCAATGGGCTCGGAGCTGAGAGCCACAGACAGGAAGTCAGACAGGTTGCTGGTTTGATTCTGAACATGACGGAGTAATGACAGAATAACACAGACAGGTGTTTGTTATTGTGTGTCAGGTGACTGACAGGAAGTGAGACAGCGCTGATGTTTAAAAAGACCCAGTGAGGTGCGGAGCAGGAGTCAACAGCTGATCTCAGCAGAGACTCTGTGGACATTAATAATTATATAATTATAAAATAACATGTAAAACATTCCTGTCAGCTGAAACATCTGGATCAGAGCTGGTGATGTGTGACCTCTGACCCCTGCAGTCTGGTCACATGGCTGCACACACAGGAGGGGAGGATGGGTCAGCCTCCATCATTAAACCATGTGGCTGTGAGACAGAGGATGACCAGCGCAGCCTTCATCGGGTGGACAGGAAGCTGCTGACGGAGAGGAGGCTTAGTGAGCTGGTTTCCTATTGGACGGTGTGGCAGGCCGCAGGTCGCCTGATGAGTGTGTATATGTGCGTTGCTGTGAAGGTGTCCTGAAGGTCCTGCTCTGCAGGCGATGGATGTTTAACTGATCTGGGATCTGTCGTTACAGCTGGGTGGGGCCCCGGCTGTGCGGCTCGCCGCTGCCAGGAGGGGGCGCCGTCACCAGGCTCCTCAGGTAGACGCAGGGGTTCCTCCTCCTCCCTGAGCTGGGAGGCGGCGGCGGCGGCGGCAGGGAGCCGGGAGGCCTCAGAGACGACATGAGAGGCTGCAACTCCTGCAGCGCTCCCCCTTCCTCCTCTTGCTCCTCCTCCTTCTTCTCTGGGAAGCGGAAGGAGCCCTGCAACACCTGAGGTCCAATGGAGGAGGTGCTGCCCGCCATGCTGCCCGGAGGGGTGTAGGAGGCCGGGCGAGGGCCTCCCAGTCTGGCGAGGCTGCTCACCCGGGGGTGGATGGGCTCGGCGGGGGCGGGCGGGGAGGAGATGCTCTCCAGGGAGGAGATGCTCTGGTTCCAGGCCTGCTGCAGGTCCACAGGGATGATCTTTGTGGCCTCCACAGACACGCAGGGGGGAGGCGAGCCCACGCTGCCCTTCCACGGCAGATGGCTGTCTCCACTGGGGGGCGAGGAGGACGGGGCAGCTGAGGGACTCTGACACCCATCCAGAGCTGCTGGGACTGATGGAGGGACAACAGAGAAACACAGTCACATGATCAGTCACATGATCTCAGGATGCTTATCCTAGGTGTGTTTGACTTCATGCAGTGCTGACTTAAAGTGATGCATGCTGGTTAGAAATTGTGGCGCTGCGAAATGTCATCATGTCACATGTGACATTAAAACCTCACAGGAGCAAGTGGGGGCTGCAAAACAAACCCCACACACTTTTGTTTGATCTCGCAGGATTTGCATAGAAAAATGCAGCAAGATTGGTCGTTGATCTCCGCTCACAGTAAGGTCACGCAGGTAGAATGTGTCTGACTTGATGGCGCTGTTTTCATTCCCCGCCTCACATGAGACTATCAAGTAGGCGAAAGTCAGCCGCTGTCATCTCAAACGCAGCTGATCTGTTAAAGCTGCAGTATCTAGTCTTCCTGGCCACTGGGGGGCAGCAGAGTTACACTGATGTCATGAAACACAGTCCTCCTCAGCAGACATGATCACCTGTTCTCCAAGACTGAGCAAACCCTCAGATGAAACTGAATTAAATTAACATGTTAACACAAGCAGAGTTTTATATGAGCCGTCAGCTGCGTCCCTCCACCCAGCAGCAGCGTCCGACACCAGTCGCTTCTCTCTGAGCCTCATTTTTAATCACACGGCCCAGCTGCTGTTTGTGCTGTCAGACGTACGAGTGGGAAAGAAAGAGCAGATCCTCTGGTGGCAGGAAACCTTTTCTTTTCTTTAAAAGTTTCTTTAAAACTTTGCTGCCCGTTCATACACAGGTGTTTCATGTTCAGGTGTCACAAAGCCTGATGGGAAAAGAGTTTATTTCTGCTTTACCTGACAGCCAGAGGGCGCCACCATACTTTAACGTTTGAGGAGAAGGGCAGCCAATGAGTGAGATATCTGTGTGTGTGTGGTTACCTGATTTGGGTCGCTGTTTTGGCGTCTCTACCTTGCGAGCTACAAAGGTGATCCCGACGTCTTCCTCCTTCTCAGGGTCTGAATGTTCACCCTTCTCCTCCTCAGACTCCATAGGGACGGTCACCGGATCTGAACACACACAATATCACTTTAGGAACACGTTTTGCAGCTCTACAGCTCGTTTGTGTCGGAGGCAGCATCACGTGCACGAGGGGACTAACAGAGTTTGAGCATTAACACTTGTTCACGTCTGTAGGGCGTCACTAAACTTTAGTCCTGCACAGGCAGCAGCACCTTCGTTCCTTCAGGAAGAGCAGCTCAATAATCCCACAATCCCAAAAATACTCAGTGGATTGAATGATGATGAAGATGACAATAATCTGCAGTCACAGCCCGACGAAAGATCCCTCCTTCAGCCAGAGAGGGGAGGTGAACAGCAGTCAGTCTGCAGCCTGAGTTCTGACCCTGTTCCCTGCTGACCTGCTTTCTGCTTTAATCTGGCTCCATTCTTATCAAAGGTCTAACAATTAGCCTTCAGAAAGCTCTGAAGAGACATCACCCTCTACCTGCATCACATGATTCATCACATGTTTGGAGCAGGAACAGCCAATCACACGATTCCCCTCGTTTCTGCCATGCTGCTTTTATGAACCCTCCTTAAATGCTTTCACTCAGTGAGATTTTTTATCTTGATTATCTTCAGTACTAACATGTAAAGTAAACAACAATCTAATATATTTATAAAATATAAAAAGGGATTAAATAACTGTCTGAAACTGAAGCAAAAAGAAAGAAAATAAAGAAAAAAGCAAATAAAAAGCTGGAAGTGGCCTTTCCTCTGACGTGTTGTTCATCAGGTCTCACCTGTGCGCTCACCTGTGTTTCAGGAGCCTCTTGGATTTAAGATCTTTGTGAAGGTGATCACATTATCCTAAAACACTGAATACTGTCTGCTGGCTGCTGAAGGACATGACTGTTTATTATAAATATTTGAGGTCATTTTCAGCTGCGCTCTCATGTATTCACCTGCTTATTTAAATGTTTTACTTTTTTGGTTAAACAACCAAAGTATGTGCGGTTTCCTTTATTTGCTCTGGCCTCTCAGCCGGGCCATAACACTCAGATATACAGTGCGCATATATATATATATATATTTCTGTGGGTGTTGTCATGAATGATGGAGTTCGTTGGGATAATTATCTAGTTTCTTTATGTCTGTAATGGTCCTGGGAATCCTGTGTAGTTTAATGTTCATCATGTGTTGGATCTGTGTGGACTGTCTCGGTCCATCATGTTAGGGGGGCAGAGGGAGAGAACTGCGGAGTTACTTTTGTCCTGCCAGCTGACGTTGCGTCTGGGTTTGTCGCCGTCGTCCTTGGCCTCGGATCCTCGGTGCTGTTGAAAGCAGGACAGAAGAAACACGTCAGTTCACCTGCAGCCGGCCTTCAGTCTTTAGAGTAATGATAAGAACCACAGACCAAGCCAGAAATCTTGGTGTAATCATGGACTCAGACCTGAATTTGAGGAGCCATATTAACACAATTACAAAGTCAGCCTACTATCACCTGAAGAATATATCAAGGATTAAAGGACTTATGTCTCAGCAGGACCTGGAAAAGCTTATCCATGCATTTATCTTCAGTCGACTCGACTACTGTAACAGTGTCCTTACAGGGCTCCTAAGAAATCCATCAGACAGCTGCAGCTGATTCAGAACGCTGCTGCTCGAGTCCTCACTTAGACCAAAAAGTTGGATCACATCACTCCAGTTCTGAGGTCTTTACATTGGCTTCCTGTATGTCAAAGAATTGATTTTAAAATCCTGCTGTTAGTTTATAAAGCACTAAATGGTTTAGGGCCAAAATACATTTCTGATCTTCTGCTTCTCTTATGAACCATCTAGACCTCTCAGGTCGTCTGGGGCAGGTCTGCTTTCTGTCCCCAGAGTCAAAACTAAACGAGGAGAAGCAGCGTTCAGTTATAATGCTCCGTATATCTGGAACAAACTCCCAGATTTTAATTTAAACCCCTAGATTGGTACCTTTCATTGCACTGTAACGTCCTGTTTTCATTTTTTTAGTGCACTGATTGTACACTGCGCTGTAACTTTTACTGTCCTGTTTTTAAAATGTGTTTTATTTTTTCAATTTCCCTCGGTTGCTTTTATGTTTGATGTAAAACACTTTTAATTGTCTTGTTGTTGAAATGTGCCATACAAATAAACTTGCCTCGCCTAGAGAATCATCTGACGAAGAGGGAAGCTGCTGGTTAAAGGTGTGTGTGTGAGGACACATCAGGACACACTGACAGGAACCGCTCAGCTTTAACCTTTGACCTCTGTTCATCAGTCTCCCAGTAAAACCAGGACTCAGCTGGGGGAACTGGGCTGTAACTCTTCTAATACTGAAGTACTGCTGCACACATTTAACTTCTATTCACCTGGTGTCCATCTCTCTTTCACGTAATTAAATGAGATTTTAAACGATGTGCTTAGGATTTCCTTGTAAGAAGCTGAGTCCAGGCGTTCAGCCAGTGTAATCACTGTTTTCTGTGAGGTGAATAAATAAAACTCTTTTACTAATTTATTCATGTGGTGAAACAGTAAGAACACAAACTGCTCTGACCAGCGACCAGCGTCCTCCCAGCTCGCTGGTGATATGTGAAGCTTCAGTTCTCAGCTGGTGTTAAACACAGAACATACCCTGAAGTGAACCTCTGCTCCACAGAACCAAGCTGAATGAATAAACTTTGGAAATGTTTCTTGCCTTCTTCAGGCTTCTCTCCTTCTTGTGTCGTTTGTATCGGGTGGATTTGAACGTTTCCATGCGGCTCTTCATGTTCCTCTGAAACACCTCCCGGTCCTGCCGCTCCTTCTCCCCCAGAGGCATGAAGTGACGGCTGTAGTGGGACTGGTACTGAACACAACACCAGAACACGTGAACAACACACACCAGAACACATAGGCGTCAGGTCTGTGTGTTGTCAGTCTGCACGGAACCAACACGACACATCTCAAACTAACATGACCTGCGCTAACGCACCACACTGTGTCTGTCCTACAACTTCTCTAGGAACCCTACAGTTTCTCTTAGAACCCTACAACTTCTCTTAGAACCCTGCAACTTCTCTTAGAGCCCTGCAACTTCTCCAAAAACCCTGCAATTTCTCTAGGAAACCTACAATTTTTTTAAGAACCCTGCAACTTTTTCAAGAACCCTACAGCTTCTCCAAGAACCCTGCAAATTCTTTATGAACCCTGCAATTTCTCTAGGAACCCTACAACTTCTCTTAGAACACTACAATTTATCTAAGTACCCTACAATTTCTTTAAGAACCCTGAAACTTTTTCAAGAACCCTACAAATTTCTCTAAGAGCCCTGCAAATTCTCCAAGAACCCTATAACGTCTCCAAAGACCCCAGAAATGTCTACAGGAACCCTGCAACATTTCCTAAAAACCTGCAAATTCTCCAAGAACCCTACAAATTCTTTAGGAACCCTACAATTTCTCCAAGAACCCTGCAACTTCTCTAGAAATCCTGCAACTTCTCTTAGAACCCTACAACTTCTCTAAGAACCCTACAACTTCTCTAAGAACCCTACAACTTCTCCAAGAACCCTAAAACTTCTCCAAAGACCCCTAAAACTTCTCCGGGAACCCTGCAACTTCTCCGGGAACCCTACAACTTCTCTAAGAACCCTGCAACTTTTTCAAGAACCCTGCAACTTTTTCAAGAACCCTGCAGCTTCTCCAAGAAACCTGCAGCTTCTCCAAGAAACCTGCAGCTTCTCCAAGAACCCTGCAGCTTCTCCAAGAACCCTGCAATTTCTTTATGAACCCTACAATTTCTCTGGGAACCCTACAACTTCTCATAGACCCCTGCAACTTGTCCAAGAACCCTGCAACTTGTCCAAGAACCCTGCAACTTGTCCAAGAACCCTGCAACTTCTCCAAGAACCCTGCAACTTCTCCAAGAACCCTGCAACTTCTCCAAGAACCCTGCAACTTCTCCAAGAACCCTGCAACTTCTCCAAGAACCCTGCAACTTCTCCAAGAACCCTGCAACTTCTCCAAGAACCCTGCAACTTCTCCAAGAACCCTGCAACTTCTCTAAGAACCCTGCAACTTCTCCAAGAATCGTACAACTTCTCCAAGAACCCTACTACTTCTCCAAGAACCCTACTACTTCTCCAAGAACCCTACAATTTCTCTAAAATCCCTGCTATTCCTTTAAGAACCCTGCAACTTTTTCAAGAACCCTACAAATTTCTCCAAGAACCCTACGGCGTCTCCAATAAAACTGCAGCTTCTCCAAGAACCCTGCAACTTCTCCAAGAACCCTACAACGTCTCCAAAGACCCCTGCAATGTCTGCAGGAACCCTGCAATGTCTCCAAGAACCCTACAACTTCTCCAAGATCCCTACAACGTCTCCAAAGACCCCTGAAATGTCTCCAAGAACCCCACAATGTCTCCAAGAACCCCACAACTTCTTCAAGAACCCTACAATTTCTCTGGGAACCCTACAACTTCTCTAAGAACCCTGCAACTTTTTCAAGAAACCTGCAGCTTCTCCAAGAAACCTGCAGCTTCTCCAAGAAACCTGCAGCTTCTCCAAGAACCCTGCAAATTCTTTATGAACCCTACAACTTCTCCAAGATCCCTACAACGTCTCCAAAGACCCCTGAAATGTCTCCAGGAACCCTGCAATGTCTCCAACAACCCTACAACGTCTCCAAAGATCCCTGAAATGTCTCCAGGAACCCTGCAATGTTTCCAAGAACCCTACAAATTCTTTAAGAACCCTACAACTTCTCCAAGAACCCTAAAGCTTCTACATGGAACCCTGCAGCTTCTCCAACAAACCTACAAATTCTCTAAGAACCCTGAAACTTCTACAAGAACCCTACAATTTCTACAAGGGCCCTGCAACTTCTCCCAGAAACAGATTTGGATGAGACGTAATGCAGGAGTCATTCAGGCCGTTCGGGAGATAAAGAGATCTGATTGGACAGTAGGGTGGGACTATCCAATCAGAGAACATCTGTGACTTTTTACTGTTTGCATTTAAAATGTTCACCCCAAACATTCTTCTACAGAACAAGGTCACTGTCATGTATCATCAGAGAAACAAATTGTGCGTCTGTGTTACCCGTCTCCTGGGCTTGTACAGGTTCTCGGCGAGGACGTGGTGCGTCTCGCTGTCCTCCTCCACTTTGGCTCCTGGGACGTTATCGATCACCTGGAGGTCCAGACACACGCCGCTGCCATTCTCGCGCCTGGAACACGGCAACAACACGCAGTTATCACGATGCTAATAACATGGAGATCGGACTGTAGGTCAAAGCACAGAAGTCATGTGACTCACAGGTAGTTGGTGACGTTGGTGACTTCGGGGAACGAGGCTCTGCTGGCCATTGAGGGCAGAGACAGTCTGGCTGAGGTCAGGACGTTCCCGCCCTACACACACACACAGACACAGAGGTCAAAGGTCAAATCATTACCTGTCCCATCAGGTATTTTTACTGCTCCTGTTTCACCCTTTGAAGACCACATTTCCCAGAAGCCCTGTGGCCTGTTAATATATGACTTTATCAACAAACTGAAACAACAGTGGTGGACAGTAACTAAGTACATTTACTCAAGTACTGTACTGCAGTACACATTAAACGTACTTGTACTTTACTTTCAGAGGGAGATCTTGTACTTTTTACTTCACTACTGATATCTGACAGGTACTTTACAAAGTCAGATTTTTACAGGATTAGTTAGAAAATTAATCACCAACTATTTTGATTGTTTCAGTCATTTTTCATGTAAAAACATTTAATGGTTCACACACGTGAAGATCTGCTGCTTTTCCTTTTAATTATTTAACGGTTTGAAGGTTTGTTAACGTTGAGCTTTGGACTGTTGGAGAGTTATGAAGGAGTCACTTTGGGCTCTGAGTAACTGTAACGGTATTTCTCACTATTTTCATAATTTTTACAAACAACTGATCAATGGAGAAAATAATGAGGAGAAGAATAATAAAATTATCATCAGCTGCAGTCTGATGGATCTAAATTGCAGCTGTCCAACAATGGTCCCATGTTTTCCAAGACATTTACAAGACTTTTTCAGCGACCTGTTTCATTGAATCTAACCGTTGTAGGAACCAAACACATTTGTTTGACCTGGAACCAGTGTGAGCACTTTAAAAATGACTTCCCCCCCCCCCCCCACCCCCACCTGGTCGATGACGCTGATGGCGTCCCGGATGTTTATCTTCTGATAGGCCTCCCACAGCTCACTCTTCCTGTACACGGACTTCCTCAGCAGCAGCTTGCTCAGGTAGTTCTTATCAAACTGCTCCCACCTGACCACAGACAGGTGGAGAGAGAGAGACAGGTGGAGAGACAGGTAGAGAGAGACAAGTAGAAAGAGAGACAGGTAGAGAGAGAGAGACAGAGAGACAGACAGGTAGAGAGAGAGAGACAGACAGACAGGTAGAGAGAGAGAGACAGAGAGGTGGAGAGAGAGAGAGACAGAGACAGGTGGAGAGAGAGAGAGACAGAGACAGGTGGAGAGACAGGTAGAGAGAGAGAAAGAGAAAGGTAAAGAGACAGGTGGACAGACAGAGACAGATGGAGAGACAGGTAGAGAGACAGAGAAAGAGAGACAGGTAGAGAGAAAGAGAAAGAGAGACAGGTGGACAGACAGAGACAGGGGGAAAGACAGGTGGAGAGAGAGAGAGAGAGACAGACAGGTGGAGAGAGAGAGAAAGGTAAAGAGACAGGTGGACAGAGAGACAGGTGGAGAGACAGGTAGAGAGACAGTTGGACAGACAGAGACAGGTAAAGAGACAGGTAGAGAGACAGGTGGACAGAGAGAGACAGAGAGAGACAGATGGAGAGACAGGTAGAGAGAGAGAAAGGTAAAGACACAGGTGGACAGACAGAGACAGATGGAGAGACAGAGAAAGAGAAAGGTAAAGAGACAGGTAAAGAGACAGGTGGACAGACAGAGACAGGTGGAAAGACAGGTAGAGAGAGACAAGTAGAAAGAGAGACAGGTGGACAGACAGAGACAGGTAAAGAGACAGGTAGAGAGACAGGTGGACAGAGAGAGACAGATGGAGAGACAGGTAGAGAGAGAGAGACAGAGAGAGACAGATGGAGAGACAGGTAGAGAGAGAGAAAGGTAAAGACACAGGTGGACAGACAGAGACAGATGGAGAGACAGAGAAAGAGAAAGGTAAAGAGACAGGTAAAGAGACAGGTGGACAGACAGAGACAGATGGAGAGACAGAGAAAGAGAAAGGTAAAGAGACAGGTAAAGAGACAGGTGGACAGACAGAGACAGGTGGAAAGACAGGTAGAGAGAGACAAGTAGAAAGAGAGACAGGTGGACAGACAGAGACAGGTGGAAAGACAGGTAGAGAGAGACAAGTAGAAAGAGAGACAGGTAGAGAGAGAGA